>NC_051220.1:14607718-14907718 GCF_015220715.1 Pygocentrus nattereri
GCAAGATACACGATAAGGCTATAGAAAGTGCATTATGTACAGTAATGTGTAGATGTGCAGATGGATAAAAATGAAACCTAAAGATTTAAGCATGAGATAAAACCTATAATTTAACATCAGATTCACATTCAGTCCTCATCTCTCCTATTTCCTCTTCTCTTCTGGCCCCCCTGGGAAGAACCTGATGGCTTGTGGGACAAAGGATCTCCTCAGTCTGTTGGTTGAGCAGCTCTGTGACAGTAACCTGCCACTAAACATGCTCCTCCTGTCCAAGATGATGGTGTGCAGCCGGTGGTCATCATCCTCCATGATGGAGAGCAGTTTGTGCAGAGTCCTCCTCTTGGCCACCTTAACCACAGAGTCCAGTTCCACACAGACCACTGACCCCGCTCGCCTGACCAGCTTGTCCAGTTGCATATCGTCTCTTTTTCAAGCTTCCACCCCAGCACACCACAGCATAAAAAAGATAGCTGGCAACCATGGTCTGATAAAACATCTGCAGCAGATTTCTGCAGATATTAAACATCAGCCTCCTCAGGATGTAGAGCTGTCTTTGCTCCTTCCTATGCAGTATGTCGGTGTTGGCTGACCAGTCCAACCTGTCATCCAGTTGCAGTCCAAGATACCTCTAGGTCATTACCTCTCCACTTCAACCCCCTCAATAGAGATTGGCTGTGTGAGTGGCCTATCCTTGGCTCCTTGGGCTTGGCAGTGTTGAGAAGCAGGTTGTTCCCACTGCACCACTCCACAAAGTCCGTCACCAGGGTCTTGTACTCCTCCTCCTGCGCTCCCCTTACACAAGCCACAGTGGCTGTCATCAGAAAACTTCTGCATGCGGCACATCTCAGAGTTGTACTGAAAGGCTTAGGCGTACAACCCCAATTCCAATGAAGTTGGGACGTTGTGTAAGACATAAATAAAAACAGAATACGATGATTTGCAAATCCTTTTTCAATTTGATGCTTGCAACACGTTCCAAAGAAGATGGGACAGGGGCATGTTTACCACTGTGTTACAACACCTTTCCTTTTAACAACACTCAATAAGCGTTTGGGAACTGAGGAAACTTAATTGTTGAAGCTTGGTAGGTGGACGTCTTTCCCATTCTTGCTTGATGTACAACTTCAGTTGCTCAAAAGTTTGGGGTCTCTGTTATCGTGTTTTGCACTCCATAATGCACGACACATTTTCAATGGGAGACAGGTCTGGACTGCAGGCAGGCCAGTCTAATACCCACACTCTTTTACTATGAAGCCACGCTGTTGTAACACATGCAGAATGTGGCTTGGCATTGTCTTGCTGAAATAAGCAGGAACGTCCCTAAAAAAAGACGTTGCTTGGATGGCAGCATATGTTGCTCCATAACCTGTATGTACCTTTCAGCATTAATGGTGCCTTCACAGATGTGCAAGTTACCCATGCCATGGGCACTAACACACCCCCATACCATCAGAGGTGCTGGCTTTTGAACTTTGCGCTGATAACAATCTGGACAGTCCTTTTCCTCTTTGGCCCGGAGGACAGGATGTCCATGATTTCCAAAAACAATTTGAAATGTGGACTTGTGAGACCACAGGACACCTTTCCACTCAGTCAGTCCATCTCAGATGAGCTTGGGCCCAGAGAAGCTGGCAGCGTTTCTGGGTGTTGCTTTTTTTTTTGCTTTTGCTTTGCATGGCAGAGTTTTAAGTTGCACTTGTAGATGGAGTGACTAACTGACAATGGTTTTCTGAAGTGTTGCTGAGCCCATGTCGTAATATCAGTTACAGAATGATGTCGGTTTTTAATGCAGTGCCGTCTGAGGGATCGAAGGTCATGGGCATTCAATGTTGGTTTTCTGCCTTGCCACTTACTTGCAGAGATTTCTCCAGATTCTCTGAATCTTTTGATGATATTATGAACTGTAGATGATCTAAATCCCTTGCAATTGGGGACATCCCTAAAAAAGACGTTTCAGTTGCTTGTGAACAACTGAGCCTTTCAGGGATGCTCCCTTTATACCCAGTCATGACACTCACCTGTTTCCAATTAACCTGTTTACCTGTGGAAGGTTCCAAACAGGTGTTTTTTGAGCATTCCTCAGCGTTTCTAGTCTTTTGTTGCTCCTGTCCCAACTTCTTTGGAATGTGTTGCAGGCATCAAAAGCAAAATGAGTGAATATTGGCAAAAAACTATAAAGTTTATCCATTTGAACATTAAATATCTTGTCTTTGTAGTGTATTCAACTGAATATAGGTTGAAAAGGATTTGCAAATCATATTCTGTTTTTATTTATGTTTTACACAATGTCCCAACTTCATTGGAATTGGGGTTGTACAATGTCAAGAGAAAGGGGGAGCTCCTGTGCTGCTGACTACAGTCTCTGATATACAGTACTTCAGCCTGACATACTGCCAGTAAGGTAGTCAGTAATCCAGGCGACCAGGTGCGGATCCACTTGCATCCTGACCAGTTTATCTCTCCGTTGGAGGGGCTGAATGGCATTAAAGGCTCTAGAAAAATCAAAGAACATGACTCTGACAGCACAACCACCATTGTCCAGATAAGAGTGGGCTTGATGGAGGAAGTATGGTATCCTCCACTCCCACTTTTAGGCGAACTGCAAGGGGTCCGTTGCATGATTAACCTGGGGTCTGAGAAGGTGTGGAAGAAGTCACTCCATTGTCTTCATGACGTGATGTTGGAGCAACCAGCCTGAAGTCACCCCCTGCTGGGTACTGGAATGAGGCATGAGGTCTTCCAGAGTGTGGGAACCCTCGCCAAGCACAGACTCAGGTCGAAGATGTGCTGTAGGGGTGACCCCAGCTCAGCAGCACAGGACCTAAGGACATACTTTGTCCGGACCAGCTGCCTTCCTTGTTCAGTTTCCTCAGCTCTTCTCTAATCTGTTATGTACTGCAGATCAGATCAGATGCGAAGAGGGGGGTGTTGGGGCTGTGTTGTCTGTGCTGTCAGCCTTTGGGAGGGGTGCATGAATATAAATAGAACAGAATGAGGTGTTGATGTCCAGGTAGGTAGAGACTGAAGTATCAACAGCTGAGAAGAGGGAGCGTGTGGGTGTAACCGCTGTACATACAGACACTGTTCATACAGATCTGAACAGGGCAGTCAAACCAGCTAAAGAAGATGTTGAGCTCATTACCGCTCACTGCATCACCATCTGATGCACTGTCCATCGTCTGCTTACAGCCTGTCATGGTCTTCATACCATTAACTTCTGCTCCACCTTCTATCTGTAGGCCTCTTGCAATTGAACTTTGAGCTCCCACTGTACGCTCCTAAGCTCTTTGTGGTTATTGTCTTTAAAGGCCCTCTTCTTCTTGTTCAGCAGGCCTTTGACATTGCTGGTTACTCAGGGCTTGTTATTAGCAATACAGCACACAGTTTTCACAGGAACAACAATGTCCATGCAAAAGTTCTGTAGTCTGTCATGCAGTATTTAATCCCCTCAATAGCCCACCCGTATAGCTCCTGCATTTCACTCCATTCAGTGGACTCAAAACAATCCCTGAGAGCCGTTTCAGCTTCAGGCGACCATTTCCTGAAGGAGTGTCTTTACAGCTTGTCTTCGGACACAGGGCTTGTACTGAGGCTGCAGGTAGATCAGGTTGTGGTCAGATATTCCCAGAGGGGGCAGGGCTGTGGCCATGTATGCATCCTTCACATTGACGTAAAGGAGATCAATTGTCCTGCTCTTCCTAGTGGGGCAGTCTACATTAGACATCCCAAGTTGCAAAAACTAATTTCAGGGAGGTACCCCTGGACCCAGACCCTGACCCCATCCCCCCACCCCCCTAAAAAAAAAAAAGTTAAAAAACCTCTGGCACACACCAAAGGATGCGGGCGATAGCAGAACTTTACTTTTTGATAACAGGACTGTGCATAGCAACTTTTTACAGTTTGGGCTACGACATAGGCTAAATTGGCCTATTCTGGGGTCTTCTGGAAGCCTTCATTGTACTTTGTCACTGTTTGCTCTTTTCTCTTTGGTCATCAGTGCATACTTCGCAACTAGCCAACTAATTGAGAAGGCTGATATGTACATTTGTCACATGAACTCACCTCAACATGCCTTTTACAATCATTTAGCCCACCATGGGCAATGCTGAAATCACTATGGCAAACAGTACAGTGGGCAAGACTCATTGTTTTTCACATTTATCAAACATGGGTACACTTTCAAGTAGTCAGAGGTGACATAAGTTTTGTATTTTCTCTTTTTGGAAGGCCCTGCCTCTGCCATGACGCTCCTACTCTCACTCACTGAACGCAGGCTGTCCAGGAGAAAGAAAAAAAAAAAAAAAAAACACGGGCCCCCACACTAAAAACCGATTGGCTGACTGACACACTCTTTGCACAGAGCAGGCCAACCAGAACCCTCCCTGTTTTGCACGAGGTAAGCGTGGTACCACAAGGTAGGCTTGTCTCTCCCTCTCCGTCCCACACACGATAGGGAAAAATGTCTGAACTTCCGGGAGACTTGGGATGTCTGCTACATACGGGTAAAAAGCAGTGAGTATTGAGATAAGTGTAGTGTGAAATGGAAGCCCTCATGCTTCGTCACAGTGTACCCTTGCGAACATAAAAGACCTCACAATATAACAATTTTTTCGGTGGAGCTAATGCCTAGGCCCACGCCAAGAGTAGGGGCCAAACTGCCTCGAAATAATGAAATCTGGGGCATGATTATGAGGCAAAGGCCTAAAGCCCAGTGCTGACCAAAACCAGTGCTGACTTATAAAGAGTATAGTAAATCCCTCATTAGTCTTCATGGTTGATAAATTGCAATGAAATAAACAAGGAAAGAACAAGTAAAAGAACAAGTAACCATAGCCTAGACATTTACAGTCTAAAGATCTAAAGTTTGAACAGGAGCCATGGCCTACAGTGCTGGCCAAAAGTATTGACACCCCTGCAATTCTGTCAGATAATACTCAATTTCTTCCAGAAAATGATTGCAATCACAAATGCTTTGGTATTAATATCTTCATTTATTTTGCTTGCAATGAAAAAACACAAAAGAGAATGAAACAAAAGTCAAATCAATTATTATTTTACACAAAACTATTGGCACCCTCAGCCTAATACTTGGTTGCACAACCTTTAGACAAAATAACTGCGTAGTGGTTGGCGTAGTGTAGTGGGTAACACCTCTGCCTTCTATGCTGTAGACTGGGGTTCAATACCCACCTGGGTAAACACCCTACACTATACCAATAAGAGTCCTTGGGCAAGACTCCTAACACCACCTTCGCCTACCTGTGTAAAATGATCAAATTGTAAGTCGCTCTGGATAAGAGCGTCAGCCAAATGCCGTAAATGCAAACAACCGCTTCCGGTAACCATCAATGAGTTTCTTACAATGCCCTGCTGGATTCCATTCTTCTTTGGCATACTGCTCCAGGTCCCTGAGATTTGAAGGGTGCCTTCTCCAAACTCCACAGGTGTTCTATGGGATTCAGGTCTGGACTCATTGCTGGCCACTTTAGAAGTCTCCAGTGCTTTCTCTCAAACCATTTTCTAGTGCTTTTTGATGTGTGTTTTGGGTCATTGTCCTGCTGGAAGACCCATGACCTCTGAGGGAGACCCAGCTTTCTCACACTGGGCCCTACATTATGCTGCAAAATTTGTTGGTAGTCTTCAGACTTCATAATACCATGCACACGGTCAAGCAGTCCAGTGCCAGAGGCAGCAAAGCAACCCCAAAACATCAGGGAACCTCCGCCAGTCTTTGACTGTAGGGACCGTGTTCTTTTCTTTGAAGGCCTCGTTTTTTTTCCTGTAAACTCTATGTTGATGCCTTTTCCCAAAAAGCTCTACTTTTGTCTCATCTGAACAGAGAACATTCTTCCAAAACGTTTTTGGCTTTCTCAGGTAAGTTTTGGCAAACTCCAGCCTGGCTTTTTTATGTCTCTGGGTCAGAAGTGGGGTCTTCCTGGGTATCCTACCATAGAGTCCCTTTTCATTCAGACGCCGACGGATAGTACAGGTTGACACTGTTGTACCCTCGGACTGCAGGGCAACTTGAACTTGTTTGGATGTTAGTCGAGGTTCTTTATCCACCATCCGCACAATCTTTCATTGAAATCTCTCGTCAATTTTTCTTTCCCGTCCACATCTAGGGAGGTTAGCCACAGTGCCATGGGCTTTAAACTTCTTGATGACACTGCGCACGGTAGACACAGGAACATTCAGGTCTTTGGAGATGGACTTGTAGCCTTGAGATTGCCCATGCTTCCACACAATTTTGCTTCTCAAGTCCTCAGACAGTTCTTTGGTCTTCTTTCTTTTCTCCATGCTCAATGTGGTATACACAAGGACACAGGACAGAGGTTGAGTCAGCTTTAATCCATTTTATCTGGCTGCAAGTGTGATTTAGTTATTTACAGGTGCTGTTAATTACACAAATTAGAGAAGCATCACATGATTTTTCAAAGGGTGTCAATACTTTTGTCCACCCCCTTTTTTATGTTTGGTGTGGAATTATATCCAATTTGGCTTTTTGACAATTCTTTTTGTGGTTTTCCATTGAAGACAAATTAAATGAACATTTTAATATCAAAGCATTTGTGATTGCAATCATTTTCTGGGAGAAATTGAGCATTATCTGACAGAATTGCAGGGGTGTCAATACTTTTGGCCAGCACTGTATCTTCACCTCCTCCAACATAAAATCCTTATAATAGTACCAAGATTTTTTTTTAGGATCACTGAAGCCCAGGCCCAGGATTTTTTTTCTCAAGCTTAAAGTCTCTTAAAGTCTAGGATTTGCATTCTAAGGCTCTGGTCTGTAGCCCACTAGAAATTACCTAAACGGTAAATGAGTGTGTTTAGTGCGGACGAACTTGACTGGCTTGACCTCAACCCGATAGAACACCTTTGGGATGAATTAGAGCGGAGATGGCATGCCAGGCCTTCTTGTCCACAATCAGTGTTTGACCTCACAAATGCACCTCTGGAAGAATGGTCAAAAATTAATTTCATATGCATGTGAAGGCAGACAAGCAAATACTTTTGGCAATACAGTGTAGGCAGCGGTGCAGATCACATAACGCTGAAGCTAAGTGCTTCGAGTTCTATGACACCTATCGGTTGCCATCATGTTTTTTTGTTGAAACACCCTCAACAAATTTGGTGTTTCTGTTTTGGACTAGTAAATATGGTCTTGTAGTGGCATTCATATGCGCTCATCTTATTAATACAATATTTCTCAGAATATAATGTAACTGTGCATTAATATTAGCTGAAACATGTTTTAAATAGAAATATTTAAAAATCAAATATCAATGCATTAAACACAGTAATAGGACTTAAAAAGTCATTTCTGGAACTACCCTCACCAAGTTTATTGAATTTTACTTACTCAACAATCATAAAACATGAATTTCTGCTTTTTGTAAAAATAAATTCTAAGCATGATGATGAAGACAACTGAAGGCCTTATAACACATGGCACCTCAAAGCACAACAAAGTAACTCCAGTAATTTTATTATTATCCTTCCCATGTTCAGTTGCCTTATTCACACACCAAAAAGGCAACTGAACATGGGACAAAAGTTTTCTTTCTTACCTGGTCTGATTTATGAGTTAGACCTCACTGCTGTGTCATGTGATCAGTTGTTAAAATTATGGCAGTATGTAAATGTGGTCCAGAACAAAACTAAAAGACTAAACTCTGAGAATTGCAATCAAAACTATTCAACACAAAAACTATTCGTCACTTGGTTTATGCATTTTTATGACATTTTGTTTACATTACCAAACTGCCTTGCACTTAGGCTTAGGTAAGCAGTGTAAGCCTAAGTGCAAGGCAGTTTGGTAATGTAAACAAAATTCCATAAAAATGCATAAACCAAGGCTTTAGAAAACAGTCAAAGAAGCAAAACTTCCAGCTCATTGTTTCTTGGTTTCCATACCGCCACAGCTTTCTTTAAATCCTACCAAAGATTTTCAGGGGGAAATCCAGGGATTGAGATGGCCACTCAAGATCATTCCAGTGCCGATCCCTAAACAAAGCTTTGGTCTACCCGGATGCATGTTTAGGATCATTATCTCGCAAAAGGTCCAATTATCACAAAGCTTCAATCTATGCACTGAAGGCATCACATTATTCTCTAAAATGCTCTGGAATTTTAAAGCATCCATAATGCCAATCACAAGGTCAAGATTGACCCTTCCTGCAGCAGCAAAACACCCCCCCCCCCCTCATTCTCAACCATTGGGATGGTGCCCTTTTTGTCATAAGCTTTGCTTTCTTATGCCAGACATATCAGCTGATCAGTGGGTCTGAAGAGCTCCAATTTTGTTTCAAATCTCAATAAAAACTTTGACAATAAAAAAGAGATTTTCTGTTCAAATGTTTGACCTCTCTTGGTGACATTTACTCTTTCGTCCATGCCCAGGTATGTTTGCTTCAGTACAATGAGTTTTAAACTTACATATGATACTTATAACTTTGTCCCTTCAAACTTTGTTACTGAGATATTTTCTTGTAGCTATTGCTTTTTTTTGGTGCAACAAAAAAATTTCTTCTCTTGGCTTTTTTCTTTGCCATGTTTACTGCTGAGTTTGAACAGATGCATCCGTAGGATTTTAGATTTTAATCAAACCTGAAGCAGATAGTCATTTATCAGACCATCTGCCCACGCCCCAGCTACCGCCACCTGCCTTGGACTAGCTGTCCACCCTACATTGAAGTTTTCATAGACTTCTAGCCATTTCTACTATTACTGCTATTAATATTAGTAGTATAATCATTTGTAGGTAGTTTGACCAGAGGAGGATGGGTCCCCCCCTTGTGAGCCTTGGTTCCTCCCAAGGTTTCTTCCTCAGCTCTGAGGGAGTTTTTCCTTGCCACTGTCTGGCTTGCTCACCTGGGGGGTTTTACATTTTTTTACATTTCATGTTAAAACTTTGTCTTTACTGAAATTCTGTGAAGGTGCTTTGTGACATCAGTTGTAAAAAGCACTATACAAATAAATTTGATTTAATTCTAGAGTTCCCAAAGGGTTGTGTGTTTTGTATTGTATAGCCTTAGGCTACCAGTGATTTAAAAACCAGCAAAAAGGTGTTGAATTATGACATGGCTGTTTATAGAAAGGATTTTTTTTTTTCAGGAAAGTATCAAAACTTTGACATCACAGTTTTTTATATCAATTTCTATATATATCTCAACTAATACACAGGTCATTTAATAATTTTCTGGTTCTTCATAAAAGTTCAGAAAAACATGTAAATCACTACCACTCAGTGGGTGATGAATAATTTTGAGCACAACTGTATGTCTAAATTAAGTCAGACACCTAAACAGAATGTTTGTTTTGGCAAAAAATAACTAAGTGGCCTTTTTATATTCCAATTTTTCAAAGTGGGTTGTCTTTTCTCAGGAGTCTCTCAGAGTTACGGAGGATTGTTTTTACACTTGTTAAAATGCTCTTCATATTATAAATGCATGCCAATTGCTTATTTGGGAAAAAAAAGAACAAAAACACATTGGCAAATATCCATGAATATCTTTCTCCATTTAATATGAAGAAAAGAAAGAGATGATTGTTTGGGGTATGTATTTTTCTGAGCGCAGAAGTCACTAGTTGGTCCAAAGCCTGCTATTGCTGTAGACAGAATCAAAACTGCCATCAAATTCCCCCTGAAACATGTCCATTTCCTCCACTTCTATCAGGCCTTATTTCTCAGTCTTTGTGGTATTACTGTTCAGTTCTACAAAAAAATCCTGGCAAGCTTGTGTTTTGAATGCTTTCTCTTGCCAGGCTAATCCTCAGCCTTAGCCTCCATCTCCTCTGCATCATCGTCCCCGTCCACTTCTGCATTCTCCCTCTCCAACCTCTCCAGTTGCCGGGCCAGCTCAGTCTCATCTGTGTCCGTCACGACCTTAGGCTAAAGGGCAAAGGCGCATACAAGACAGGTGAATATTTGATTGATGGTTACATCAAACATTAAATTACTGATACACAGAAAATGAACTGTAAGAAATTTCATGTGAGGAAACCATGCTGGTCACCAGAAAAAAACTAATTATCCTGACTCCAAATTTCTGAGGGTTATAATTTCTGAATTTGATATTGTAAGTTAAGCTTGTTTCAGATTAGACATCTAATGAGACCTTGAGTCCTGCGTTAGGCTAAGCTCACAAGGGCACATTGACACCTATTTATCAAAAATAAACAAAAAACGCAAGAGCAATATGTTAATGGACAGCAGGTACTAATGCATTACAATATAAAATTACGCTGTCCTTTCAAAAAAAGTTTACCAGAGTTTAACTTTTGAGTTGAACTTTTGCTCTGACAGTCTCATGCATTAGCCAAATGCAGACGTGTGGACTGGAGCTTCAGTCAGTGAGTGATTTTGAAATTTGAGACATTGTCAGCTCATTTTTACAGCTGTAAAATTCAGTTCTAAATATTCAGTACAACAAATTATCACAAATAAGCTTTTGCATGAGTTTCCTGCTCATATCAATCTGCATCCACAAACACGCACAACAAACCAGTAACGTGTTTTTTTTTGGGGTTTTTTTTTGCAGGATATCAAAGTCTTTGTGAATGCAAACCTTAATTTTGGTCCAAACTGAATTTAAAAAACAAAAACAAGCAAACACAAAACCAATACAAAACAAAAAAGCAACACATTGTGATGGCCATTAGACGTAAATCTAACAGAAATTATTTGCTGCAAACTATACAAGCTTGTTGCATACAGTTGGAAAGGACTGTTCAGTACACATATACAGGTAACAAGTTGTTGGATTTTTTTAATTAAATTGCTGGAAATTGATATGACAATATAAGAAATGACACCACACAAAAATGTAATTGATAAATTTGTAACCTGTGTGAACAGAAATCTAGCTAAACTTTCAAAACACAAAATTACAAAAAGTGCCATTTACCATTGTCTGTATAAAGTAAAATGTAAATACTAAAAGCTACCACCTCTGTTGCATACACATTTTGTAGGTTTGAACCAAATATAGAAAAAGCACTCTGTTCTCCAACAGGTTTTGCTACACAGGCCTACAAAAACATATGTCTAAAACTTGTGTGTTTATATTTCATATTTCAGAGTTCACATATTTAAGCCCAGATTTTTAATACTGACATGATTAAAGGCACTCTAACAGTGGAGTTAAAGGAAAGTATAAAATTCTGCAGATATGTACTGAAGATTCTACTCTACAGAGTGATAAATATACACCATTATGCTGTGCTAGTACACAAATGTTTCTTGCAAAGGAGTCACCTGGAACCCTCCATGTCACTCTTTGCAGTGAAGAACTTTGGAATCATTCAGACTCTTAACAGATTTGTTTATTATTAAGATGAAAAGATGGGTTAGTATAAAAGGGTGATGTATGCCCAAGGGATAGTAGCATTGTTTCTGTACTATTCTCTTTGTGTGTATGTGTGTATATATATGTACATAATTTAAGAAGCAAATAAATGAAACACCATTCAAACGAATACATGGGAGTGAGGTTATAGCCTCCAAGCTTCAGTGCTTTACTGAGCTGCACATTCATGCACTGACTGAATAGGAGTGAAACTACAGGAAATAATAAGACTAACAATGTAGAGCATAAGTAATGCTGTTAGAGCTGTAGTATGCTTAGTATTAGACAATGGTACGGGGTAACTGGAGAAGGCAACTGAATTCTGTTCTGCTGATTATGAAATTTCCATACCATCAGCTTAATATTTAGTAAAATAAGCATTTCAAAGCTATGCAAACTGCACTGACAAATTTCAAATCTTGTGCATAAATGGCTTTAAGCTCTCTATGGTTTAATAGGCATAGCAACAAAGAACAGAGGCTAAGCTAACAATAGGATGATAAATAAACAAGGCTACACAGCACTAACACAAATTAAAGAGCTTAAGTGAACATGAATCTCACATACTTATAAATTGTTAATCTAGTGTCTGTATGATACCTGAAACACTTACATACAATACTTTTGATAGGGTAAAGATTACATCAGATTAACTTTACACAGCAAAGTGTGGCAGCTGCAGTATCAGACTAAGCTATTTTCTGCAATGCCCTAGCAAGGTAAAGACAAAGGCTGCCAAACTAAAAGGCCTCAGCAGGGGGTGCTATTTAACATAAAATGAATGAAGTAGACTGGATTGGTGTTCTGGTGAGCTGTATTCTGTTACATTACATTACATTACATTACATTTAGCAGACGCTTTTATCCAAAGCAACTTACAAATAATGAGGTACATAGAACAAACATAGTCAGGCCTTAAAGGAGGCCAAAGGGTAATAGCGGGGTAGAGAAGGGAAGGAGGGCAAGAAGGAGATGAGGTTGGTAGTGGTTAGATTGCAAGAGGCGATTAGAGTAAGTGCTCCCTGAAGAGCTCTGTCTTCAGGAGTTTCTTAAAAATAGCGAGGGACGCCCCTGCTCTGACAGTGGAAGATAGCTTGTTCCACCACTGGGGAATCAAGTATGAGAACAGTCTCGATTGCTTTGTGTGAATGTTTGGCAAAGCTAAGCGACGTTCATTGGAGGATCGCAGCGGCCGGGCAGTGCTGTAAGCCTTTAGGAGCGAGTGCAGGTAGGAAGAAGCCTGCTCTGTTAACACCTTGTAGGCAATCGTAAGAGTTTTAAATTTGATACAAGCAGCAACCGGTAACCAGTGGAGCTCAATGAGCAGTGGGATGACATGCGCCCGTTTTGGTTGGTTAAAGACCAGACGCGCTGCAGCGTTCTGAACCATCTTCAGTGGTTTTACAACACAGGCCTGTTAGGGTACATGTCGATGCCACACAGGCTGGGTTCCTGCTTCACCATAGTCAGAGCCGCAAGAGGTATTAGCTGAATGCTGTGTTCTGACTTCTGTTCATGGGTTGAGCTGACAGCTGACATGGTCTAAGACGCATGACTTGGTCACTAACACTCATTTGTGTATTTAACTGTGCTTTGAGCCAAGACCGAGTGGCTTTCCAGAATATAGAGCTCCATGCCCTCTTGTTCCACAGCTGCCTCCAGTATCTCTGCTTTAGCGTTAGCAGCTGCAGCCTCCTTTTCTAGATGTAAAGCTTTCAAAATAGCCTCCAGCCTTGCTTTGCCCACTTTGATTTCTCTTTCTGCAAATGCACGTGCAGCTTCTACACCAGTACGCGTGTGCTGCTGCAGCCACAACTGATGATCTAGATCAGGCATCTTTAATTAAAAGTAAGGTCCAGTTAAAGAAATTGTCCTCAAGCAAAGATCCAAAACATCACAATGTCTAACTTGTATCATGATTCAGTGCCATATACTGTATACTGAAGTTGCCTAGTAGGTATATGTACTCAACAATTAAATGTCAAATTAAATAAAGTACAATTCAGTAATATTTCAACAATATTTGTCAGTTTTCTCTTTTTAGAGAATGCCATGTGAAATAATCTGGTTCATTTTCTTCTTTGACTGCTGTCTTGCCTCATACTTCCTCGTTTGCTGACTGGCTGAGTAGCGTGCGACATTTACAACGCAGGCAAATGGTCGGTGAGTCTCCCGGGACGCTAAACCAGTACCATAATGACTAAAAATGCTACACCAAATAATGTAGGACCACCCCGTTGAAATCAATAATTATCCATAGTTTACCAGTTATAGGTCCAGGTCCGCATAGAACAGCGGTCTGCCTATTAGTGAACCCTGATCTAGGTGATCAAGTAGACCTACAGAACTGAGAGCCTATATCAGACGCTGTGTCATTCCTCTGTAGCTTATCAACTTTTAAATATTTGTCTTCCATGATATTGCAATGTGTTGCTGCTGCGATGTTTAAGATCTGTCTTTTCACTGTACTGTTCTCCTTGTGTGTATATGTACACAATTTAAGAGCAAGACAAACTTCATTCAAAGGAATACATGGGAGTCAGGATATAACCCCCAAGTATGGAGGCTGTTTAGGCCAAAATTTGAACTTAACTCACAAACTCACCATCAATCTCTCTCACACTCACCATCAAACTCTAAGCCGTCACATTTTGTGATTGGCCTAAAGAGTTATCATTTAAATTATCCGTTTCTGATTCACTCAGTCAAATATGCCCATCCCCCACATATAGTAGTTCAATCTTAAAAACAAATATTTCTTTGTCCTTTAGTGAAGACAGTGGTTCTATATAGAACTAGGAACACACACAAAAATTTGCATAATTAAAGAGCTATTTACATTGTGAAATGGTTCTTCAGATTGATAGACAATGTGCTGTAGATGGTTATCCGTATGACTTAAGTATTTTTGGTGCTATAGAGATCTGTGTATTCTTTTGTGTAGTCTTTTGTTCTGTTATGGTCAGTGGAAAAATCACAAAATAGCTTTGTTTCACAGTTTCACAAAATTAAATAGCAAGCAAACACCAATGGAATAAAGGGTGGTAAATTACTTATCCAAACAAAATTATCTACCACCTTAACTTGAGGTAGATGTGCAGAGGTCTCAGAAATCACTGAAATCAGGTCTGTTTGTCTGGATTATGCAGAATCCTGATTCCACTTCGTGTGCACGTGCCTCCAGCAGACATACGAACACTTCAGATACTCACGATTTTGGTTGTTTGTGTTTTAAATAAGGGTTAATCCTCGCTTTTCCTTCACAACAAGCAGCACACCAGGACCTAAAGCCGAACACAGAGACTTGTGGTGAAAGTTTAATGTACCGAAGGTGCTAGTTGTTGCCTCACTCTGAAATGAGTGATGAGTGTGTTGGTGAAGAGACACGGGAAAGGCTACAGAATAACACACACATACATTTTAGACTAACAGAACCATAACACTAACATCATTAAACCATAACACTAACATCATTAAACCATAACACCATCCCTTAAGGGCAGGTGTGTCAAATCCAGGTTCAGAAAGTAAAAATCCTTCCCAGGATTTTGTTCCAATAGGCTGGACAGCTCTGCTGGTGGTGTGATCTAATTAGAGAAGCCAGCCTGTTGGAACAAATCCCTGGAAGGACTTTTACTTTCTGGACCTGAATTTGACACCTCTGCTTAAGGGGTGGAGCCTGTACCTCTGCATAACACGCCTCTAAAGCTCCTTCCCAAAAATCACCACAGTATTATATGAACAATATCAACACAGGACAGCAAGGAGCTCACAGCTATAATTCTTAAGTCTGGAGCTGTAACACAGTCACTATAACAAAGTTCACATCTGATGATGTGCCATTACAATGAATGTTTCTCATCATTTTTGGGCAGAGTGACTTTCATTCCTCTTTGATTTCGCTGTTAAATGGTGGGAGGCCTGTAGATACTCTTCCCCATATTACTTCGTTTTTTTTGCTCATAGAATAGCTGCATCAAATAAACAAACACCTATAAAATGTAATAATGCCTCCCCAGACTAGGCCTATCCTCTGAACACTCCAGTCCGATCATTTCCGATCACCTGATTTTTTAGCTTCTGCAACCATACATGCCCTCTGCATGTTTATTTCCGATTAAAATGATAGAACTTTGTACGTTTGGTTAAATAAAATATGACCCTTTATTCTACTTCTGTTTCTTTTGATTTTATGCTTAGTTTGTCAAACTATGAAACAAAGTTTTTTCACTATCTTCCCACTGACAATAACAGAATAAAATATGAGAATACACAGACCAAAAGAACCATTTGCCTGATTAAAAAGCTCTTTGCATGGTGAAATGGTTCTTCAAATTGACAGACATTGTGCTGTAGATGGTTATATGTATGACAGAAGTCTTTGTCATGTTCTGGCCATAAAAGATAGTTTAAAACGACGATTAACAACTCAGGAGCAAAAATTACCCTTCAAAGTTGAAAGAAATAATGATGTGACATTTATTGCGATATGTATCGATATCAAATTATATGAATTTTGTTTATCGTGATAACATTTTCACACTATCACCCAGCTCTACATGTGAGATTTGGTAACTTCTACCGACCAACGCTGGGACCCATTTCTTTTAGAACTTTAAAAAGTTAACATTATGTTCTCATTCATGTTACCTCAAAATCATTGTGTTTATATAAAGCATTTGACTGCAGAACAAAATCTGTTTAAGCAGTTGTTTCCCCTGAAAAAATGTATGCATCCAGAAAATTGGACTGTCACTTAGATATCGGTCCAGGGAAAATTATGTCTTTCAACATGGGTAAAAGGAATTGCTATGGTAATGCACCAAGCTATGAAAGAGCATTGAACTAAATTATAGGTTTGTTTACCTCCTACACCTGGTTATCTGTAGCAAAGTTGAATCAGAAATTTCTGTTTTATCAGGTATATTCTCTTCTGACATGTGGAAGACTGTTGCTGCTCATTGTGCCTTTAGTTACTGCCAAGTCAACAAAGAATTTACTTTCTTTACCGTAAACATCATGCATTATCATTGGTCTTTTGACATACAAATGTCATATAGAACGGATGACAAAGCTCTACTTGTTGCCGCATACTGCTTTCTCTGGTGGGGATGTGATGCATCATTTTGACACTGATGTATTGATCTCACCATTATAGGCAAAGTGTGCAAGCACAGCAAAATTAGTCATGTTTTGTTCATGCTTATTCACTTTTATGACCTGTACAATAAACGCTGATACTGTCAATTTGTGTTATGGTGTCTATATGGTAATTATATTAGTTATTTAATAACACCATCATGCAATGAGATCAAATAAAACTGTTGAGACAAAAAAACTAAATGCAACTGCATCAGTTTTCATTTGTATGATTACAATTTAAAGTGTTGATTAGGCATGGAGTTAAATTAACTCAGAGTTTGATTAAACCAGTGTTGAATATATATTTATTTTTTTCCACATGTGCGCTCATTTTAAAACTACTTGTAGAAGAACTTATTCTGAAAGTTTGATACTCTCCACAGAGTAACTTTAACACTATTTTAGAATGGGACTAGATGTCATCTGAAATGGTAAATGGTTAAATTCAACTCTGTAGGTGTTAAATTAACACTTATTCTTATCTATATAGATCTATAAAACAATATTATAAAAAACAAAAACTTCCATTAGTGGTGCAGTTTGTTGTGGCAGTAACAATTACTACTTCACAAATACAACACTGACATTAAGAATAAGATAAGGTAGTTTGTATGTGTGTGCTTTTTTTTTTTTAACTAGCTCTGTAGCAGAGAGGTTAAATTACTTGCTCTTCTGCTCAAGTTTAAGTCTGGCTCATGGAGGCATACCACTACTGCAGCTCCTTAACAGTGTTAAACAAGTAAACTTATTGTGATGAGGAGAAAAAAAAAATAATACAAAGAATTGTGCAGACCTAAACTTGGAATGTGTTATTGGTATCAGTTTACTTCCTTCATTTGCAAGCTATTTCTAGATATAAAACAAAAAAAACTTTAATTTCCAGAGTCAAAAAACTTATAATTCCATGCATTTCCAGGAGCATAACATGAGCAACTTCTGCAACGTTTTCAACAACAATGTTCCCAGAATCCCGAATTCTGCCTAGCAAACTAAGCTCTCACCTCCATTTGAATGTTAAAGACTCCTCTTTTCTCCTCAATCTTCTCCTTAATGGAAGCCATGGCCTGATTGAGCACAGAAAGGCCTTCTGTGCGCTCCAGCGTGGTTGTGGTCATTACATAGCGAGGGGGGGCAATCAGGTTGATCTGCAACAACCATTACATGTTATGATCATTCAAAATTTAGTGGCACAGCCAGACCACAGTGATAGGGCAGGAGACAGTCCACAGTTAACTGGTGAGTCACAAAGAAAACAAACAAAACATGTAATTTAACCAGGGTGTTCAAACTTTGGCATATGACTGAATATCACCAAGAATGAATGTCAACAACTTACTTTGATAGGCATTGCCTCTGTTGAACAGTTCAAACCCTCCCGCAATGCATCTTTAACAGCGTCAATACCCTCATACCCATAACAAGCAACCTCAATGTCTGAGGAAAATAATACAAATTACATTTAGGGGTGAAGGATATGGCAAGAATATAACCAAGACATTTTCACAATTTTTCTTTAAAGGTTAAATAAAAAAAAAAGAATGAATTTAAAATACTACACATTTAAAATACTAAACTACAAACACATTTCTTTTTAATGTTTCATATACTGCAACGGCACCAAATCCAACTAAACAGTTCTAAGTAGGTACTCTCTGCAATTAAACACGCAGTGGGTCAACAGTATTTAATATATACCATTTTGCCTACCCATAATTTAATTTTAACTATAGATACTATAAAGCAAAAAATTAGCACCTGCTCTGATTTTGACTGCTTGTGGAGTGAGTCGTCTGTTGATGTTGTCAATTAAAACAGTCCTTTCCTCCTCAGTTAAATCTAGACTATCTAGAATAAATGGGTCCCTGCAATTCAAACAAAAAAAAAAAGCATACAATTACAGTTCATAGTTAAAGGATTCAGTGTATAAATGGTAAACACTGCAATGTGACCCATTTCACACTAAACGCAGTAACCATGGCGTGCCATGTGCAACTAGCTCCTGTAGTCATGGCAATAACGTGTGTGTAAAATGAACAAAAAAAAAAAAAAAAAAAACATTCTTGGGTCTATTTTTTTATTTTTGTACCACATGCTGCATGCTAGCATTTTCTGGGCAGAAACAGTACAGTCCTCTTTGACATGGGCTTAAAAATTCCTTTGCATGGGTTAATGTGATGAACCCACAAGCATCTCCCCCTCTTGATAAAGTTATCCATCATCTGGCGAAAAAGCTAGCAAGAGTAATGACAGCAAGTCTATCTTTTATTGTTGATCTCTTTGTATCATTTACATAAAATGTATTTAAGAAGTAAACTGGATATTGTATTACGTGAAAAAGCAACACAAACAGAAACTGCTTTTGCCTCACAAGAAATGCGTCACTTCTGGTGCGAAATAACTGTATAAGATTATCATGTGCAGCACGCTGCATATGGTGTGAAAGGGGCTTGAGGGAACGACACATACGCCACAGCTTGCTTGAACACATCATAAGCTCCATATCCAGGTCGCTTGTACTTCTCATCAAATACCCAGGCTGTACGTTGATACAAACTCTCCAGCTGCTCGTCTTTGGTATACTCTAGTACCTCAGCCACGTGCCTCAAAATGCTGTACACCTGCAAAATGCATAAGCGCACCAGCTCAGGAAAATAGGGTTCAGTCAACCAGATACAGCTAATGAATGAGTTCACATGCAAATGACATCTGATTTAGCATCCTAAACTCTAAATCAAATACAACACTCAGCTTGAGGCCTGCTTACAGTCTTAGATTTAGTGAACTTGTCCTCACACTTTATAGCTTCTTCTGGTGACACTCTTCTTTTGGATAAATCAATGTAGCCTGGAAATCAATACAGGAATAAAAGTGATTATGTAAAAATTGTGACAGGTCTACCTAATCACCAGAGCCCAATTAGTTTAGGTGCCCGTTAGCTTTCACAATAACATGTTACGGTGCAATAAACAGAACTGGGGTGAATAAACATAAATAAAAAAAGCAGAAAACATTTTTTTAAGACACATCATGGTCCTTTAAAGGTTCAGCTTCTGACTGGCACTTTAATATGTTTAAACAGCAGAAGCTTATTTGAACTCTAGATGTGTTTGTCTTTAATTCAAAGCTACCAACCATTTTTGTCACTAATTGGTCAGTGTGATTATTAATACCATATGTACTTGTCAATTACACGTTGTCAAAAAATTGTCAAAAATTTTTTATAAATATGAAAAAGCCTGTTATTAAACATCTGCAAAACTAGAAAAGTACTCCAGTAGTATCTGGTCCCTACCTTTCTCCTTGTCCACACGAATGACCACAACACACTCGTTGCGGCCTATACGGATAAGTTTGTTGATGGAGCGAATACGTCGTCTGGAAAGTTCACTCAGCAGAATCATGCCTTCGATGTTGTTGTATTCCAGGAGGCTCACATATGCTCCCATCTCAGCAATGGAGCGCACATTGACCATCACCACATCCTCCACTTCTGGAAATTTGTGCTGGTAGAACCTACAGCTGAGGCCAGGCATCCTCTAGCTGCCAGTGATTTACAGAAAAGGAAAGGAAACAAAAGCAGTTAGGAGTTAGGCATTCAACAATAGAGTATAACACGATTTTGAACACACAAGATATTGTAATTGTATAGACCTCTATATATGTAACAGCATTTTAGTCAAACAAATTGCAGTTTTTCAAGAATATATATCATTTTATATATTACAGCAGAGCAGCTTTTGTTTCAGAAGGTCCCACTATGTTGTCTTATTATGATTCCATGCTTCCTTTAATGTCTGCACAGCTACAGTGCTCTGCGAAAGTATTCACCCCCCTTAACTTTTTACCTATTTTGTTACATTCACACCTGTATTTAAATGTTTTTTAATCTGAATTGTATGTAATACATCTGCACAAAATAGTCCAAGTTGGTGAAGTGAAATGAGAAAAATATGTATTAAAAAAATCTTTGGAAATAAAAAACTGAAAATTGGCATGTGCATATGTATTCACCCCCTAAAAAGTTCTAGTACAACCGATTACCATCAGAAGTCACATGCTTAGTGAAATTAATTCCACCTGTGTGCAATCCAAGTGTCAGTGATTTGAGACTGGGACAGAGGCTCACCTTCCAACAGGACAATGACCCTAAAGCAACACTCGAGTGGTTTAAGGGGAAACGTGTAAATGTATTGGAATGGCCTAGTCAAAGCCGAGACCTTAATCCAATTGAGAATCTGTGGTCAGACTTGAGGATCGCTGTTCACCAGCAGAAACCATCTAACTTGAAGGAGCTGGAGCAGTTTTTCCTTGAGGAATGGGCAAAAATCCCAGTAGCAAGATGTGTCAAGCTCATAGAGGCTTATCCAAAGCAACTTTTAGCTGTAATTGCTGCAAAAGGTGGCTCTACTTAAGTACTGACTTAAGGGGGGGTGAACAGTTATGCACACTAAAGTGTTCTGTTATTTTGTCCTATTTGTTGTTTGCTTCACAATAAAAGAAATTTTAAAAATATCAAATGTTCAAAGCTGTAGGCATATTCTGTAAACAAAATGATGCAACCCCTCAAATAATCCATTTTAATTCTAGCTTGTGAGGTAGCAAAACACAAAAATGCCAAGGGGGGTGAATACTTTCACAAGGCACTGTGTATCTTATTGGTCTGAGCAGTGGTACCCCTTCATAATCAGTGTGCCATTTAAGGGACTCCAAAAACATGATGCCCATAAAGACCAAAAAGTCAGGATTCCACAAATTTATAAAGACTGCTGAACCACTATCCAAGTGTCAACAAAGAATTATTTTTCAAAACTGAAAACCCTCAAAACGAATAATCATTAACATGACAATAAGAACATTATATGTACATGTATCTTTTTTTTTTAAATAGAATATTGTGATATACAACAATTAGTTCCAGCCACACAAGGTAATTGACAGAGAAGTGTTTTAACCGTGCTGATATCAGAGAACTTGTAAAGAGAATTACCACACTGCACTGTCTTCCAGTTCTCAAACGCTAGAGGGCGCTGCAGAGAGTCCAAAACAAATAAGATAAGATAATCCTTTATTAGTCCCACAGCGGGGACTAATTACTTTGCACACAAACAGAAAATGGATACTTTAAAGATTACATTTGACCGACAGTCGATTTGGGTTGAGTCTTAAAATCAGACTACACTAAATTCCCAAACTGCTAACTGAGCAAGCTTTTCATTCGGCAGCCATGACAGGAGAAAACCTAAACCTGGAATTAGCCAGAAATTAACCGAATGCCATTCTTCAAACAGTCTCATCTTCAGAGTCTGACCAAATCGGACTGAGCCATGACACTGCACATTAAAAATCAATAAAGCTTGCTCGGTGGCAATGAGAGCTTCGGAATTTAGTGTAAGTAGACGGAGAACGAACCGTTGGCTGTGCAGGGAGTGAGCGGAACTCGTTACTGTGCTGCAGGAACGTGCTGCAGGAACGTGCTGCTTGTTAAGAAACTATAATTTGGCGGAAGGAATTGCTAACATTAAAACACTGACACTTTCACGGCCCGATTTATTAATTTAACTATTGTACAAAAGCAACAGCACACTCGAGATTGCGTGTTATCGCTATAACATCACGGATGTGATTTTGTCGCAGACAGCCGAAGGAAATGTTATTTCGCGATGGCACACTCCCTCTCGTGTTCTATTGTTTAAATATCTTAAACTGTGACAATGTTAGGCAATCATCAGCTAGTAGTAATTCAGTAAACAATAGGAAAATTAAGTGTTACATAAAACATTAGCTAAGATCGCCCACCACTCTGAATAAGACTTCCAGGACTGATTCAAAAGTTTATCGCACTTATAACTTTTTCATTTTTACTGCGCAATATAAAGCAGCTGGATGCTAATGCAGAGAATTAAGTATGGGTTGGTTTAATTCGCTAACTGAGCTCGGCCAGCCTATATGAGTCTTGTGCTTTCTTTTGCCAGTCATTAAATTGGAAAACAAATATGAACTTTTTACTTTACAGATAGTTACTAGATGAGAAAGTAACTCATCTGTATTTGTACTGTCGGTCCTTTAACTGAAAAATGTATTAAAAATAAGAAAACTCCTACCGCTTTAGTGTACAACAGCATGGCGAATTTAAACCGGAAAGAAACTACCATTTAGTCAAAAACAGGTGAATGGCGCCATCTACTGTACCGGTGTTCTATTAATTTTTCCTAACCATCCAGCGGTCCTACCTACATGTGCATATTATTACTATAGCGTGGAAATCTTATGTTTCAAACCGTGTATTTTTTTTAATGTTAATTAATTCAATACTTACCCCCTGATAAGGTGATTTAGGCGTTAACAATATCCTTGTGATATTGTTATATAGGGTGTGTATATATATATATATATATATATATATATATATATATATATATATATATATATATAGATATAGATAGATAGATATATAGGGTAACAATTGATCCTACCTATAGGATTTAATCTAATTATGTATTTAATCTTCTAGACATTAAATCAGATTATTGTACATATTATCGTAAAGACGTATGAAAACATTGTTGTGTAAATATAGTTGGATATCCTTTGTTTGAACGTCAAAAATAACTTTCACCTAAAGCAGGCTTGAAAAAAAATAGTTTTAGATACTGGACTGACAATGTTTGAGCTAACCCCTTTACACGTAAAATCATAATACACTGTTTAATAATGGCTCAAATGATGTTTTATTGTGACTTGTTGTGGATGTTTATTTATATTCTTGATACATCCACGATATCACCTTTACAACTGTGTTGCCTTGCAAATGTGTTCGCTTTGCAAATGTGCCACCGTCGAACTAAGAATGAACATAACGCACGAATTACGACCAGGTACAAAGCAGGAAAATAAATACACAAAAATGACGAAAGGGTAACAAAAACATACCTCGCTGGCTGACCTGAGCTTGAGAAGAGAAATGAGAACTTAATGTTCTTATATTGAGACTTCTTAACTTAGCACATGGGTACAACAAGTTACATCACTTTGCACCTCTGAGCTTCTTAATTGACCGGACGGTAACTAACGTAAAGATTGGTTCCTCCCTGTGGATTTTCAAAATAAACATGTATAAATCAAAATAGTGGCAGTAAAAGGATGATTTTTGTGTGCTTCCAAAAAAACTCAAATGAACAGCTCCCTTCCAAAAATGAGAAGACAGATACAAGAACTACTGAATGCTGTTCTAAAAGCAATGAAAAGAATAGCAGAAAACAAGATGACTTAATGGAGAAACTATTGGCAATTGAAAACAATGTTCCATTAAATACAAAAATAATCAGCAAACTCTCTGCCAAAGTGGTCTTGTGCAAGTCTAAAGAAACTGCAAGTGAAGCTAGCTGCATGGAAACACAGATGGCTGTGCTACTAGCAGAAAATAAAAGTCCCTGTGATAAAATGGATAAATTATATGACGATAAGATGCACTGGAATCAGAGAATTTCAGATAAGGAAGGAAAAAATGTAAAAATGACTACAAAAGAAGGTGAGGATATCAGAGGACTTGACACACTGCGAAAGTGGCCTGGAACAAGCTTTAGCTACTAGTGGAACAGGTCAGAAAGGTCAGAAAGCATACATGATTTAAGGGACCATTTGCTGTAATGGATAGCAACCTTTTTTTTGTACCCATACCATAAGAGAGGACATGAACAGGGTACCAATGTTGATGAAGGACTTTTTACTTTAATGCCATTTCTTGATGAATGTTGTCTAAGATCTGAGAGAGGGTGTTGGTAGAGTTTTTCACTTTACAAAGAATTTCTTACTTTTCAAGGTACTGAAGTAGGTTTATTGTTTTGCACGTGTCCCTCACACGCATACTCTAAAAACACACACACACTCCCTTTTTTGATGCTGTACTTGCACTACATTGCTGCTAACACTGTTTTTACACCGTTTTCTCAAGTTTTACTACCTCAGTAACTGCTGTGTTTATGTATGTTATCTGACTGTGTGACTCACAGGTCACAGCATATTGTATATTTTTGCACCTTATTTTCACTATCTCATGCTTAGAAATGAATGCTGTGTCAGTGCTGCACTGTCCTGTTTGTTTACTTTGTCTAATGTCTGTTTAATTTATCGTATTTATTATATTGTTTCTAGCTTAATTTTTGTTTGCACACTGTGTCTGCACAACTGTACTTTTTGTTCCTTGTTGCCAAATAAAACAGCGACTGCATTTGCAACGATACCAAGGTCATAAAGCATTTTCACACCTTCAATGATTATTCCAACATCTTCCAGCTCATCTGTGGGTTCTGCACCTTCCTTCTTTATGGCAAAGATTCCTAGAATTGTCTGCTCCCTCTCCTGGTTGTCTCCAAAATCCTCAAAATGGAACAAATAAACCTTCTGCCAAAACATGCACAAGCCACAAAAAAACTGTTGTCAGTTATATAACTGTTGTCATGTTATATCTTATTTTCCTGTACCATAGACCACCACTGTTGTCCAGAAGCTATCAAAATCAAGCCAGAGTCACACCACTGCACTGAGTGATGTTCCATTATTGGGAGTTTATGGTTTGTTTAGAAACAGGTCCAAAAAGCACAAACAGAAAAAGTAATTCCGGGAGAAAAGCAGAAGCCAAAATACTTATACAAGATACTCCCTTATGAGGTTTTCAGGGTCTTCGTTAAGGTAAAAAATCATTGCCTTCAGTATGCAAGCTCTTTTTGTTTCAATGGTGTCATTCTGCAGCAAAGAACAAAGGACATGTATAAGTGGTAATAATATTGTATTGTGCAGCATTTAACACCAGATATGCATCATCACACATGCAAACTGTTCAGGTTCCTAATTTTTTATGATGCATCTTCATGCTTGCTTCATGTCATACCAATTTACATGTAGTGTTTGGCCACATATTGTGGCATGATTTGGGACACACATTCTAATAACACAAGCACATATAAGTGTTTCATAATTACTTGTGGTAACTAGTTATAATTAGCAAATCATTATGTATTGCAACAGTACATTAAACAATTTACTGTAGAAAGATACTTATTGAATTAATAGGAGATAGCATATTAAGTAGTGCTCATGGAAACTTGAAACAGTATAAATAAGGTGCCCATCAGAATCAGGACACAGTAATCAATGGCCTGCTCGGTGTTCCTTGTCCACGTGTAAAGCAAGGTGTAAACAAGATGCGTTGTGAACAGTTTACAATCAGATCACTCAAACCATCTTTGGAGGTGATCCGAGACATCTCGTCAACATTTAAAACAAGTATAAACAGAATTCGTCTTATGTGATCGGATTCAGTCAGACAAGTGGACATACGTCAGCCAAAAAAAACATTAATATGAGTAACTATTAATGTAGATCCTGGCTCCTCTATCCCTCAAGCCCTCTCTTTCTTGCTCTACTGTGTGTGGGTATCTTGGGTGTCTACTGTGTGTGCTTGCAGTTACCAGTAGATGAGAGCAGTAACTTTTTTCCCCTTGTGGTTTAAGTAGTCATATTTTCTGATTCAGACATTACTAGAATATTAGGACCTTCTACTCTTCCACCGTGTTGGAAACCCCCCATTATTATTCTAAACTGCTCATAGGCTAAATGAGAGGATAATTTTGATGAGAAACTATTGTTTACAGGAAGAAAAACAAATGTACACAGTGGTGTGCTTTTTACAGAGGAAGTAAAATTGGATCTTGGGTATTCACACCGGGGACACATTTTAATGACAAGCGTAAACAGAATTCGGTCTAAGTATATCCAGATACTCTCTGGATACAAAACTCTTGCTAACTCCAGGTGTAAACAGATCCCAAAATGACTCAAATCATCTTAGCATTTAGTCAGGAGATCAACGTAAATGTGCATTGATTAATTGTTTCTGTTCAAACAGACACATTTACAGTACATGAGTCACATTTTCTGCATTTAAGTATAAACAGAAGTGCAAAGAGTTCCAACCATCAATGTACAAGGGCACTAAATGAAGAAATCAAGAATATTTCAATTGTGCTAACAGCTATCTGAATAAATGTGTTCCTCCACCCGATAACATCATTTTGTCACATGCAGAAGAAAATAAATCTGCACAATACACAGACACAAACATTTTCTAAGCCGCTTCTCCCTCAGGGTCACGGAGGGGTGATAGAGCCCAGCCCAGCGGTCATTGGGCGGAAGGCAGGATACACCATGGACAGGTCTCTGCGCACCTTGTCTGCAATATTATTAAATATTATTAAATAATAATAATATATCCTTGCCCTTATTTACATACATAAGTAATGAGTAACTTGGAAAGGTCCAGTCAAGCTCATTCTATCCAAAATCTCTCAGCATAGGAACTGAAGACTATGTTCTTAGCCTTTTATTACCTTTTGCATCTAAAATGAAATATTAAAGCTCCACAGTGAAAGATGTCAGCAACAAAGAAGCAAAACAGGAGCTGAACCACCTCAACAAGATGATACAATGAATCCCCAGCAAGCAATTAAACCGTAATGACTGAAATGGAACTGAGGGAAAAGCAGTGAGAAATGTTACCATTTAAAAATACAGTCCAAAGTATAAAATACTACATCAGTAAATGGAGGTAAGTAAATAAAACAAGTTAGTGGCTACCATTTGTAAAGCATCACTTCAGCCAATTAAACTATTACTTAACATTGCTTTTTAAAGGATTATGTAAAACTGCAATACATAAGTAAAACAATAGAACCTAAACTAATGAAGTTGTAATAAGTTTACTTAAAATTAGTTTACCATTATCAACGTAGAACCTCAGTTGTTGTTCCTGTTAATAAATGCATTACTTAATGTTAATGAGTCAACCCTTCATATGAAAACATCAACTAATACTTCAAACCAGCGCACTCAACAGAAACTGCTCTCATAGCAGTGACCGAGAAGCTCCAATAAGCAAGATCAGCCAAACTGTCATCTGTCTTGATCTCTCAGCAGCTTTCGACACGGTGATTTTGACTCACATCACGAACCTAACTCGGTCATGCAGATACCTCCTATACAACATCCGTAGGATCTGATCCTTCCTCACCTGAGAGGCTGCCCAGGTGCTATTGCAGTCTCTTGTCATCTCTAGGCTTAACTACTGCAACTTGCTCTTGGCTGGTCTTCCCATGCAGACAATCAAGCCTCTGCAACTCATCCAGAATGCGGCAGTATGGCTTGTCTTCATTCTGCCCAAGTTCAGCCACATCACCCAGCCACCACTGCACTCCCTTCACTGGCTTCCTGTAGCTGCACGCATCAGATTTAAAACCCTAATCCTTGCCTACAAAGCCAAAAATGGACCAGCCCCTACCTATTTGATGGCAATGGTGAAATCTCAAATTGTACTATGAGCCCTTCGAGCTTCGAGTACAGCTCAGCTTGACCCTCCATCCTTCAAGGCACATGGAAGACAAACATCAAGAATGTTCTCTTTACTGGCACCCAGGTGGTGGAATGAACTCCCACTGGCTGTTTGTACAGCAGAGTCTCTTGCTGTCTTCAAACGCAGATTGAAGACACATCTGTTTACATGGTACTTCAATGAGCACTGAATTATGTATTGATTGCATTATATTGTGCTGCACTTATATATTGTTTAGTATTGTATTGCACTGTGTATTGTATTGTATTGTATTGTATTGTATTTCAACTCCGTTTCTTTTCTCTGGGTATCAACAGTGATTTTTTGTTTCTAGAAGTATCTGAGCTCAGGACTGTCTTTCTCTAGCCTATTGGTAACTAGGAAAGATACTTTCTCTAGATAGACAAAGCACTTCTTGTAAGTCGCTCTGGATAAGGGTGTCTGCTAAATGCTGTAAATGTAAATGTAAACCATACACCTGGATGGGAAAAATGACATCCGTTTGTTTAGTGCATGGAGGGATTGGCCCACACTTCTTCTCAGAGAGGCTTTATCAGCAGATTTGAGGCATACAGACACAATCCCACCCTGGTAGAGGAAGTTTCTAACCACAGTTCCTTAAAAGAAATATTTTGATAAAAAATTTTGTTGGAAAGTTTGAAATTTGTTGCTGTATAAAAGCGAGGCTGAAACCAACTATAAAATGTGATCTTTGCTAATGTTTCTTTTTTCCCTCAAAACAAAACCTTTAATTTAAATGCAGTATTATTGAAAAGTTTATCACTTGCCATACAATTTCAGTTCATTTAATGTTTCTAGAATTCTGTGAATAAGAAGTACATAAAATTATATACTGTCATTATTTACATTCATTTTTTTTGCTTAAGATCAAATCAAATCAAATCAAATTTATTTGTATAGCGCTTTTTACAACGAATGTTGTCACAAAGCAGCTTTACAGAATTTCGGAAAAGACAAAGTTTCAACAGGACTGTAAGAATGTACAGAAACCCCCTGGTGGGCAAGCCAGGGGCAACAGTGGCAAGGAAAAACTCCCTCAGAACTGAGGAAGAAACCTTGGGAGGAACCAGGCTCACCAGGGGGGACCCATCCTGGTCAAACTATCTACAAGTGATTATATTACTAATATTAATAGCAGTAATATTGGTATTAGGAATAACTAGGAGTCTATGAGAACATCACTGTAGGGTGGGCAGCTAGTCCAAGGCAGGTGGTGGCAGCTGGGGCATGGGCAGCTGGTCTGAAGTGGGTAGCAGGAGGGCTCAGCAGTCGGTCGTCCTTCAGTGTCCAGCCGGACATATGGGAGATTGTATACTTGGAAAGAAAGCAGGTAGATGGAATTCGTTTTATTCTATCCATTTGTACATAAACAGGGAATGTAAGCATTTAGAGAGTGTGGCTAATGACTCCGGCAGATCTGACTATGGCAGCTTAACTAAAAGGAGAGAACCAGAAGGAGACACAGACACAGCAGCACTCTGAAACAGTTTGGCATCCCTCCGCTCCACCGTCCACAAACTTGAGTGACTGCGTGCGAGCAGCGGGACGACAGCACCAGCGTCTCAGTTTACTATAATTCCCTGTGTCCATGGACCCCTGGCTCTGCTGCCTTTATCTAAGGGGGAACATTAGCTACCAAAAGCTAAACTGAACAAGTGAGTTTTCAGCCTAGTCTTAAAGACTGAGACTGTGTCTGAGTCCCGAACAGTTTCTGGAAGATCATTCCAGAGTTTGGGGTCTTTCTAAGAGAAAGCTCTTCCCCCAGCTGAAACCTTCTGAATTCTGGGGACTATTAATAAGCCAGCACTCTGTGATCTGAGTGGTCGTGATGGCTCATAATGAGAAACAAGGTCTTGTAAGTACTCGGGAGCAAGACCATGTAGGGCTTTATAAGTCAATAAAAGGATTTTATAATCAATACGGAATTTAATAGGCAGCCAATGAAGTGATGATAGCACTGGACTAATATGCTCAAATTTTCTAGTTTTAGTGAGGACCCTGGCTGCAGCATTTTGGACTAGTTGGAGTTTGTTTAAATTCCTGCTCGTGCATCCTGACAGTAGCACGTTACAGTAGTCTAGCCTAGAAGTAATAAAGGCATGTACTAGTGTTTCCGCATCACACAGGGATAGGGCATTTCTTATCTTGGCAATGTTGCTGTCCTAGTGATGCTGCCTATGTGTTGATCGAATGATAAATCTGAATCTATTATAACGCCAAGATTTTTTGCTGCTGAGCCAGGTGTGGCTGGAAAGTCGGCAAGATTTAAGATTAATCTGGTAATTTACTTCTTGCTAATTTTGGACCCAGAAGGAGAACCTCTGTTTTATTACTGTTTAATAGGAGGAAGTTACGTGACATCCAGCCTTTCACAGTCCTCCATTTTCTTTAACCTTTATTTGTCATCAGTCTTGGCTGATATGTACAGTTGAGTATCGTCTGCATAACAATGAAAGTTTATGCTATGGTTACTTATAACTGTGCCTAACGGTAACATGTATAGTGTAAATAATAATGGTCCTAAAATATAATTCCAAATCTCACTTTTGAATAATTGGAAGATAAATTGTTTACCCTAACAAACTGATAACGTTCTGATAGGTAAGATCTGAACCATGATAGGGCCGTCCCTGTGATTCCAACCATGTTTTCTAACCTTTCTAAGAGAATATTGTGGTCTATTGTATCGAAAGCCACACTAAGGTCAAGTAGCACTAAGAGAGATATGTATCCTTGATCAGAGGCAAGAAGAAGATCATTAGTTATCTTAACTAGAGCCGTCTCACTGCTGTGGTGTGGCCTGAATCCAGATTGAAATTTTTCATATATATGGTTCTTGTGTAGATATGAACTAAGTTGTTGGGCCATAGCTTTTTCTAAGATCTTTGATATAAACGGTAAGTTAGAAACAGGCCTGTAATTAGCAGAGGTGTCAAATCCAGGTTCAGAAAGTAAAAATTGTTCCTGTTGGAACAAAATCCTGGGAAGGACTGTTACTTTCTGGACCTGAATTTGACACCTCTGGAATTAGACAAAACGGTGACATCAAGATTTGGTTTCTTGATCAGGGGTTTGATAACTGCTTGTTTAAAAGCTTTGGGTACATTCCACACTAAGGGACGAGTTTACAATAGTTAAAATAGGGTTTATAATGACTGGCAGTACTTCTTTGAGTAATTTTGATGGAATTGCATCGAGTATGCAGGTTGTGCAATTTGCAGAAGACATAATCTTCTCTAGCTCTAGCTGTGGGACTGGGTAAAAGATGACAGCCAAGCTAGATTTGAATTTGATACTGTGGGTTGAATTTGTTGTCTAATATTTTCCATTTTCAAGATTTGGTCTCCAGATTTGAAATTTTAATTACCTATGTGCTATTTCTCCCTATATACTAAGATTTCTTGGATTTCTTATATATAAAATTTTACACACTTATCCATAACCTAATTGGTTTTATATTGTTGCAGACATAAATTCTGAAGGTTTTAATGGTAACCTGGATCAGCTATGTGTTCTCTGACAAATGTAACAGCATGTCCATTTTCGGTAATGGCTGAAGGCCGTGCTGTTCCAGAAGTGCTCCCAGATTCTCTACTCTGTAGGGATTCTGACCAAACACATTGTTGGTTGCTGTGCTATTGACATCCATATTTGCCAACATCCCTTCTGTCAAGATTTGTGTTGGTGTTCGATTGTTATCTGTACGCAAAGCATGATTGTTCCAGGCCTGTCTAAAGTGCTGTAGTCTGTTTTGAATCTCAGGAAGAAAAACTATGAGAAGTGAAAGTTTGTGTATATGGTCACTGGGAACCAATAGGGCTGAATCTGCAAGAGTGTAGAACATGCCGTAGAATGGTTCCAGCACATGCAAAAACACATTCCTCCAAAGACGCTCTATTCTCTGATTGTGGACTGACTCCCCTGTAATGTGACTTTGATGTTCAGTTCCTTGTACAAGGTTCATGAATAAGGCCACCTGTAAGTTCTCACCACCATGGTTGGATCCCACTCTAGATGGTAGCCCATAGAGGCCTGTCGCTTTGAGAAAATGAAACAGCACTGTGGATCACAGTTGTCTGTATTACCTGCTTGATTCAAGTAGGTAATCAAGCAGGAATGCCCATCGATGCCACCATGGATCACAAAGCCCCAACTAAAAAAGTGAATACAAGAAGTCCAACTGTAATAAATATGCATACACAGAGACCCAAAGTTCACCAAAAAGTACTTTATAATACAGTTTAAATACATACAGAATGTTTCATGTTTAACTTATTGTATCAAAGTTTTACTATCCCACTCATATAGTCAAAGAAAGAGTATGCTGTATGCAATGTGTTTTTTTTAAAGCAAACTTGAAAGGTACCACCAAGTTGAAAATGTGCAAGTTACACATAAGCATGGGCAAAACATGAAAGTTTATGGTCTCAGTTGTCTAGCTATACATTTATAGAATGTATGACAATGCAGAGTTATAAGGGTTACAGTAGATTACTAGCTCACAAATGCTGAAAAAAATTGTGACTTACCGTATGAGACGCATGTTACCATCAATATGCAATAAACTGTTGGGGTATGGGACATGCTTTTGTATAGGACAGCTTTTGTGTGGGCGGCATTTCTTTGGAGGGCCGCACAGCCCTCCATGTGCTCGCCAGAGGTAGCCTGACTGCCATTAGGTACCGAGATGAGATCCTCAGACCCCTTGTGAGATCATATGCTGGTGCGGTTGGCCCTGGGTTCCTCCTAATGCAGGACAATGCTAGACCTCATGTGGCTGGAGTGTGTTAGCAGTTCCTGCAAGATGAAGGCATTGAAGCTATGGACTGGCCTGTCCGTTCTCCAGACCTGAATCCGATTGAGCACATCTGGGACATCATGTCTTGCTCCATCCATCAACGCCACGTTGCACCACAAACTGTCCAGGAGTTGGCGGATGCTTTAGTCCAGGTCTGGGAGGAGATCCCTCAGGAGACCATCCGCTACCTCATCAGGAGCATGCCCAGGCATTGTAGGGAGGTCATACAGGCACGTGGAGGCCACACACAATACTGAGCCTCATTTTGACTTGTTTTAAGGACATTACATCAAACTTGGATCAGCCTGTAGTGTGTTTTTCCACTTTAATTTTGTGTGTGACTCCAAATCCAGGCCTCCATTGGTTAATAAATTTGATTTCCATTGATGATTTTTGTGTGATTTTGTTGTCAGCACATTCAACTTTGTACAGAACAAAGTATTCAATGAGAATATTTAATTCATTCAGATCTAGGATGTTATTTGAGTGTTCCCTTTATTTTTTTGAGCAGTGTATATATATATATATATATATATATATATATATATATATATGTAAGTGTAAATGTATTTAGCTAGTCTAATGGCTATCATTTATCAAAGTAGACATTTGGTCATAAAATGATCATGCAAACATTACAAAGAACAGCTAAACATTTTAACAATTAAAAAACCTCCATTATTTGTGAAAACTAAATATTCCCAAATAGAGATCAGTCTGCACCACTACTGCTGAATGCAGCCTACCGTATCTGGCCTGAAGGAAAACATTTTCAATGCCACTCAAATCAGGGTCCAGACCTAACCTACCTCATTCCTTGAATTTGGATACAGGGCTTGAAGTGCCTGATATGGATTTCAAGGTCTCCATCGGTCACTTCAGCCAACCTTCTCCTTACTGGTACACCAAGCACTTTGGATCTTTTGTAAAGATATGATACTGAGCGTCCTAATATTTTTGCCATCTTCTTTACAGAGTGGCCTTGGGACAAAAAAAAGTTGATCTGTTCTTTTGTAATGTGAACAGCTGGTCTACCTCGATGACCTGAAATAGAAGCACATTGCAAGTAGCTTTGCAATATGTTCAGCTTAATTGGTCTATACACATCCAACAACATTTTTATTTTTATTTTTACAACATTATTTGAGTTAGTAATTTTATTTTATTCAAAAGTAAATAGGATTTTGTGTACACTAGATTAGTTTCTTACCTGAACTGATTCTATTTGCAGAAAATGCTCCGTTTTCAAATTGGGAATGAGAAGACTTTACCGCTTTAAGCTCTTGGAGGCCATTTTTAAGTTCATCATGTGTCACGGGAGACAGTAAAATCAAAATTCTTCGTAAATTTCTTGAGCAGTCCTCAAATGAACAAAGTTCACGTTCTCCACATATTCCATTTTGTTGAGCTCTTTCAAGATAGTGTCATTTTCTGACTATTTTTTCAAGGACAGCCAACGCCATTTTACCTACCCAAAATTCTGCAGCCAACAGTCAAGACATCCCAGTGGCACCACATTGGGGCCTAATAATAATTTGGATATCTGAAAATGTCATTCTGACTAGTCATAATCGAATTAGAGATATCTGTAATTAAAATTAAGGATTTTTGACTCTTCAAATTACGAAACACGTGACGTCATTTGAGATATTTTCAATGGCATTTTGACAATTGTAGTTATCTTAAATTGCTGCTCTTACTAGTAAGATTGTAAATGAGTTGTCATTCGGAAGAATCAAAATGTAATTGTTACTAGTCAAAACTCATTTGTAGATATCCAACATTTATTTATGGATAATCAGATGAAAGCCATTTAATGTTAAAGCATCTGGCCATAGGACGTGTGATATTTTCACTCGTGCAGTGATTGGTCTTGAAGCATTTTGATACTATTGGCTTTCCATACTATATGGCAGCTAGCTATCGTAACTCTTCAGTGACAGATTATTTTAGGACAGAAAACAAGTTATGCTCACCTCTCAGTTTCCACATGGTGTCTGGAATTTAACATCAAGCCTTCCAAGTCATCTGCGTCTTTCAAACAGCACACATCCCTCTCCATAGTTCTCTGGTTTTCATCTTTCTTGTACAGCCATACGCCAATCCCCCGTTTCTCTAACTACAGAGCAGAAAAACATGGCATCTATTTTCACAACATCCTACACACGCACACAGAGCGATGATGCCACTCCATACACCTGCTGAGAGGGCGGTGCCTGTGGGTACACGTTACGCAAGAGAAAAGAAAGTTGCCCTAATATCGAATATACCGCTAATACATCAAAGTGTATTTAAATCCTCTAAAATCAATTAATTTCCACACACAAGCATGGTTGAAGACCAGGGTTTGGACAGCTACTGAAACATTTGTAGCAGCTACACATTTTGGTAAAGTAGCTAGTCACAATTTCTCAGTAGCTATCCAAACCCAATTAAGCTACTTTTCTGGAAAAAAGATATGGCTTTTAGCTACTTTCAAAGCATGCTTGTATGAATGTTTGTGTATCTCCACCTAACACACCAAATAAGCCCAAATGATATTGTCAAAACACTGTAATCAAAACTTTAATCATGTACCAGAAAGAATCACACAATTGAAAAGCTGCAAATATACAAAAAGATCACCAAAAAGTGTGACCAACAATCAAACTTATACAACCAAAGGCGTGATATCCAACAAAAATCTAGACTAAGTAAAGGCAGAGTCAATCATTCCAGGTTTTTCCTAACAAAAATCAACAAAAATAACCAAATACTAACCAAAAATTTTGTGCAAAGCATTGTCAACTGTTGAAATGAACTGCCCAACTTATTTCAACAATTTCAGTAAGATGCGTACAGACATTACATTCAGAGTCCTTTATTAAACTTCAGCAATATTTCAGCCTCAAAACCAGCCATTAGGGGTGTACTTTGTGTACTTCTGGTGCCGGTCCCCAGCCCGGATAAATGGTGAGGGTTGCGTCAGGAAGGGCATCCGGCGTAAAACTTGTGCCAAAACTATCATGCAGATCACAAATATTATTGCCATACCGGATCGGTCGAGGCCCGGGTTAACAACGACCGCCTCCGGTGCTGTTGACCAGCAGGGTGCCGGTGGAAATTGGACTACTGTAGGTCGAAGACCATCAAAGAGTAGAGGAGGAAGGTGGGTTAGAAGGCAGAGAGAGAGAAGGAAAGGCAGGAGTGTGGAGGTTAGAGTAGGGACTCTGAACATAGGGACAATGACTGGTAAAAGCAGAGAGCTTGCAGACATGATGGAGAAAATGAAGGTAGATATTCTGTGTGTTCAGGAGACCAGATGGAAAGGAAGCAAGGCCAGGAACATTGGAGGTGGATTCAAACTGTTCTATCATGGTGTAGAGAGGAAGAGAAATGGAGTAGGGATGATCCTAAAGGAACAGCTTGGGAAAAGTGTTCTGGATGTAAAGAGAGTGTCAGACAGGATCATGAGCCTGAAGTTGGAGGTTGATGGTGTAATTTTGCATGTGGTCAGTTCATATGTACCACAGGTTGGTTGTCAGTTAGAGGAGAAAGAGGAATTTTGGAGTAAGATGGATGAAGTGGTAGATGGTTCTCTAGATCCCTAGAGAAGAGACATTGGTGATTGGTGCAGACTTCAATGGACATGTTGGTGAAGGAAACAGAGGGGATGAAGAGGTGCTGGGTCTGTATGGTGTGAAAGACAGAAATGCGGAAGGTCAGATGGTTGTAGATTTTGCAAAGAGAATGGAAATGGCTATGGTGAACACATATTTTCAGAAGAGGGAAGAACACAATGTGACATACAAGAGTGGAGGGAGGTGCACACAGGTGGATTATATCCTTAGCAGGAGTTTCCACCTAAAGGAGATTGGAGATTGTAAAGTGGTGCCAGGGGAGAGTGTAGCAAGGCAGCATAGGGTGGTTGTCTGTAGAATGAGATTAGAAACAAAGAAGAGGAAGAGAGTGAAGACAGAGTCAAAGATTAGATGCTGGAAGCTGAAGGAGGAGGATGGTTGCAGGCAGTTCAGGGAAAAATTGCAACAGGCCCTTGGAGGCAGTGAGGAGCTACCTGAGGACTGGGAAACTACAGCTAAGGTGGTGAGAGAAACTGGTTGGTGAGAGGAAAGAAAACAAGGAAAGTTGGTGGTGGAATGAGGAAGTCCAGGAGAGTATTCAGAAGAAGAAGGCAGCTAGGATAACCAGAGAGATGAAGGAAGTAGGCAAGAGTACGGTGAGGCTAGTCGCATAGCGAAAAGAATGGTGGCAAAGGCAAAGGCTCAGGCCTATGATGAGCTGTATGAAAGGCTGGACAGTAAAGAAGGAGTAAAGGACTTGTATCGTTTGGCTAAACAGAGAGATAGAGCTGGAAAGGATGTACACCAGATTAGGCTGATAAAGGATAGAGAGGGAAATGTACTAGTGAGTGAACAGAGAGTGTTGAGTAGATGGAAGGAGTACTTTGAAGAACTAATGAATGAGGAAAACGAGAGAGAGAAGAGGACAATGGGGGGAGATGATAGTGGATCAGGAAGTGCAGAGAATTAGTAAAATGGTAGTGAGGGCAGCTTTAAAAAGGATGAAGAATGGAAAGGCAGTTGGTCCAGATGACATACCTGTGGAGGTATGGAGATGTTTAGGAGAGAAGGCAGTGGACTTTTTAATGAAATCTTGGAGAGTGAGAGGATGCCTGATGAGTGGAGCAGTAGTGTACTGGTCCCCATTTTTAAGAACAAGGGTGATGTGCAGAGCTGCAGTAACTACAGAGGTATAAAGTTGATGAGCCACACCATGAAGGTATGGGAAAGAGTTGTTGAAGCAAGGCTAAGGCGAGAGGTTCAGATCAGTGAGCAGCAGTTTGGTTTCATGCCCAGAAAGAGTACCACAGATGCAATTTTTGCGTTGAGAGGGTTGGTAGAGAAGTACAGAGAATGTCAGAAGGAGCTACATTGTGTCTTTGGGGATCTAGAGAAGGCATATGATAGGGTGCCAAGAGAGGAACTGTGGTACTGCATGAGGAAGTCAGGTGTAGCTGAAAAGTATGTTAGGGTGGTGCAGGACATGTATGAGCATAGTGAGACAGTGGTGAGGTGTGCAGTTGGAGTGACAAATGGTTTCAAGGTGAAGGTAGGGTTACATCAGGGATCAGCTTTGAGCCCCTTCTTGTTTGCAATGGTGATGGAAAGGTTGACAGATGAGGTCAGGCAGGAGGCTCCATGGACCATGATGTTTGCAGATGACATTGTAATCTGTGGTGAGAGTAGAGAGCAGGTGGAAGAGAATCTGGAGAGGTGGAGGTTTGCACTGGAGAGGAGAGGAATGAAGGTCAGGAGAGACAAGATGGAATACATGTATGTGAATGAGAGGGAGGCAGGTGGAAAGGTGAAGATGCAAGGAGTAGAGGTCGTAAAGGTGGATACTTCAAATATCTTGGGTCAACCATCCAGAGCAATGGACAGTGTAGAAAAGAGGTGAAGAAGAGGGTGCAGGCAGGATGGAGTGGGTGGAGACGGGTGTCAGGGCTGATGTGTGACAGAAGGATAGCAGCAAGAGTGAAAGGGAAGGTTTATAAGACAGTAGTGCGTCCTGCTATGATGTATGGTTTGGAGACTGTGGCTCTGTCTAAAAGACAGGAGGCTGAGCTGGAGGTGGCGAAGATGAAGATGCTGAGATTTTCATTGGGAGTGACAAGGCTGGACAAGATTAGAAATGAGCAGAGGGACAGTGAAGGTGGAGCAGTTTGGAGATAAAGCCAGAGAGGCCAGGTTGAGATGGTTTGGACATGTGTTGAGGAGGAATAGTGGATATATGGGCAAAGAATGTTGGAGATGGAGCTACCGGGTAGAAGGAGAAGAGGTAGAACTCAAAGAAGGTTTATGGATGTGGTGAAGGTGGACATGGAGATGGTTGTGTGAAAGTAGAGGAGGCAATGGATAGGGCAAGATGGAGGCAGATGATCCGCTGTGGCGACCCCTAAAGGGACCAGCCGAAAGAAGAAGTTTATGATTTATCTTGCATACTACATGCCATTTTAATTTTGAGAATCTTTAATTTACATCAACTGTTTGTTATAATGAATCACAACACGCTTGACCCCCCTACGGCCCCCCTAAATTATGTGTGCGTGAGTCTCTTCACTTTAGCGAGCACACAGCGACAAGACGGCACAATAATGTAAAAACTAATTTTCCAGTCTGACCTTTTTAGACGTCTCCCTTGTGCAACAGACAGCGTGATTCACCACGTGAATGTGTCTAAAACGAGAAACAAAGGTTTGTAATATGTTCTGTCAAAAGCTAAGTTTTGTTAGTTGTGTAATTAGGATAGCATTTCTGAGAATGTGTTGCATATTAAGTGCTTTATATACTAAGATATATGTATAACGCTATTCCTCCGTAGTGATGATAAGTGATAATTTTTTGATCCCACAACCGGGGAAATTCCACCTCCGCATTTAACCCATCCGTGAAGTGAAACACCACATACACACTAGTGAACACACACAATAGGGGGCAGTGAGCACACTTGCCCGGAGCGGTGGGCAGCCCTATCCACGGCGCCCGGGGAGCAGTTGGGCGTTAGGTGTCTTGTTCAAGGACACCTCAGTCATGGACTGTCGGCCCTGGGGATCGAACCGGCAACCTTCTGGTCAAAGGGCCAGCTCCCTAACCTCCAGCCAAGACTGCCCCTGATGGGCCCGTGATGGACTGACACTTGTTTTTTTTTTTTGCTCTGTAGTTATTTTTCAAGATGAAGAGGAAAAGTGATATTTCACACTTTTTCCAAAAAAGAAAGAAGCTTGTGCAGAAAGTCAGGTAGAGCCAGAGAATTCAAGTGAGAGACGAGCCAAGAAACCTACACATAATGAGCAGTAAGAGCAGGAAGGTCGTTCAGCTGAAGAAAGCGGGTTGAGATTTCCTTGCAATATTGGGAATAGAATTCATTACACTTAGGAACTGCATTACTTTGAAAGTAACGATCATTGCTGTGGGTACAGTTTATATTAAAGATAAAACCACAGGTGCATTGCCGAGTATTTGGCAGCCAAGTGTATGGAGGTTGATTGAATTCTGGAACGATTTGGAAAAAAGAATTGTTGGTGCCAATAATAAATGCATTGTTACCAAGCAGCTTGATGCTAGAAGCTATTTTGGGCCTAGAACTGCTGCCATGGGGTCGGCTTGAGCCCATATGGCTGGAGGATGTTGAACATAGACAATGTATGGAATTGTCTGCAAGATTGGCCTTGGAAAAAAGAGAGGTTTTCTGGGAGAGAGGAAGAGCTACCTCACTCCTTGTTGACAGACTTCATCCATTTGGACCAGGCTATGACCATGAACTGCCAAAACAAAAGAATGTGACAAACTGAGTTAATGCATGAAGCGTTGGAACAAACGAACAGCAAAGGCTGAGAAGCAGTGGCCCCTTAGGGGTACATGTGATGAGGAATTATGCCAAATGATATGGGAGATAAGAAAAAAAATTGACTCAAACATCAGCACAACAAGAAAAGAAATTACGTAGTTTAGCTATACTACAAGCCTTTGAAAACCATGCAGTGAAACTTAAAGAGAAAGAAAAGGGATACCAACAGGAATCAGTGCAAAATAAGACTAGAGAAATAAAAGAGAGTAGTGAGGAGAAGGCTAAAGAAAATGGCACAAAGAATAGCCAAATGGATAGTGACAGACCCCCACCCTGAGGTAATAAACACTGGTGTATATCCTGTCTAACCAGAATCGGGATGACATAGTGCTGAAATAAAAATGACTGGAGGAATCAAATTTCATCCAAATGAATTACAAAGAACATCTGGTGACACTTTATTTCCAAAAGAAACAGTAAGGTTGGAATGCATCCAAAATAGGCCAAGTGGTCCGCTTGCTCCACCTGCAGAAACTGATGGGTACGAGACTACAGGCTCAACAGTAACAGGCCTGCAGCCACAGCATCCATTAAAAGAACACAATAACACCAAGTCATGTAAAAGGCCAATTGATAACTGCAGGGCCAACAGTTGCATCACATGACAACTATACTCAACCTAGGGTATGGGAAAATGAGTCACATTATAAAACAAAGAGGTTCTCCACACCACTTGTGGCTAACTATGGTGGGATAGATGGCATTTTTAGAAGGGTAGAAGGAGAGCTAAAAATAGAATCAGAAGAACACAGCAGGGCAAGACAGCAGGAAATACTAAACAAGGCAGAAAGATTGGAAGCTGAACTGAAACAACAGACACACGTAAAAGCCTTGCAAAAGAATCTGAAAGACTACAAAACAGAGAAGAACTATGGCAAAAGTTATTAGAATTATCCAGGGACGCTCGGGAACAATTGGCTGACACTGACAGAAGGGCAAAGAGTTTACTGTCATGGGAAAACGAAACAGGTGAAGGGACAACAAAGACCACACCTAGAAGTTATAGTGTTGATCACTCACCAGCTGAGTCTGAAGATAGTTATGAGGAGAGTGAGGATTAATTTGACAGAGAGAAAAAGGGTCGTTTCCATATCAGGCGCTCAAAGAAGCTGCAGGAAAAACAAGTGGCCAAATAATGTCCGATGTTGTTTAAAGGGTTAAGAAGTTCCTATGTACCATGGTCTTTCATGGACTTAAAGGGTCTGACTGAACAGCTGCCTAGCATTAACAGTGGAGGGCAGCGATGAGTAACTGTTTATTGAAGAACTATATACTATTGAAGAACGAACAGCAGGGCATAGACTAGCCATTGGAGATGTTAAGGCTATACTATCACAAATAGTGGGTAAGGTAAAGATGGAGAACATTCTGTCCATGGCTCACATGCAAAGCATGGCCACGTCCCAAAAGTGGGACGAGGAGCCAATAGATCGGTTCAGAAACAGAGTATGGGATGCAATCAGGGCTGAATTCCCAACAAAAATGGACCCAAGTCAACTTGAAACATTAGAATTAAAAACAGGAGAATGTGTTAATGAGTTCATCAATAAATTTCAAAGAAAATGGGTGGAGGAAATGCCTGGAATCAAACTGAAACTAACAGAAGGCTGTTTCAAATGCTACTAAAGAAAAGTCTCTCACAAGAAGTGCAGAATGCGCTAGATGAAATTGCAGGGTTAGCCAATACAGAATGGCCAGTCTATAAAGATCACATCATACACCATGTTGAAAGGTACAGGAAAAAGAAAGAGCAGGAGAAGGAAAATATGGACAAACTAACTGTACAGTTGCAAAAGGCCCAATTGACAGAGCTAAAAAAAAAGAAAAAAAGAAGGAAGATGTAATGGCAGTAATAACTCAACCACAAACCCAACCAAATCCTGAGCAAAAAGATCCAGTAACACAGTCTGCAGTAGTAACACAATCAAATCAGCAAAGTCAACCACAGACAGTGCCTACTCATCCTCAGTACACCCCAATCAGGGGTCAGCAGGAACAGGCAGAGGTAGAGGAAGAGGTAGAGGACGTGGAATGCCTGGACCAATGAGTGTACCACCCATAACTACACAACCACCAGAAACTATGCAGCACATAGCACAGCACGGTGAGGGACTGCAGCAGCAAAGGTCTCCCATATACTGCTGGACTTGTGGTCAACCAGGACATTACAGTCGCAATTGTCAGAATGAGACATGGTATTGAAGGTGCCCGGAAAACCATAAGGGGGAGTATCTAAATTTAGTCGCTTCAACATCAACAATTGGAGAACTAATAGCATTAACTAATTAGCATAAATGGTCAGCAAAAGCTAAAATTTCTGATTGATATAGGAGCCACACACTCAGTGATTGGCCCACAAGGTGCTCGCCTCCCTCTGTCTAGTGATAAAATCCAGACTCAAGGTTTTTCTGGGAAAACACAAACTCTGAGATTTATAGAGCCCTTGGAACTGACCATTGATGCCCAAAAGATAACAATGCCTTTGCTGTACTCAGAAGCATGTCCAGTCAACCTGTTGGGAAGAGATGCATTATGCAAACTAAATGCAGATATGGAGTGCTGATAAACTTCCCAATTCAAGTATGGCAGATGCTCCTGAATACAGTAAACGAGTCAAAACAAACATGGCCTATGGTTTATTGGTTAAAATTGGCAGAGCAAAACCTGTTCAAAAACTTTGAAACATGGGAAATTTGGCTGAAAGCAATTAGACCAGATTTGGAGAGAGCTTCTGATGATTTACATTGCACACTGTTGTACGACCAGAATAGAGTTCATGAGGCCTATGACACAGTATGGGAGGAATGTATGGAAGGCAAGTCTACTTTACTCACCACAGGAGATTTGATAGTGGGAACAAAAGGTATAGCAGTAGAAGCAATCCTAGATGAGGCAATGATGCAGTGATACAAAGTGGCAAATGCCGTTCCACATGTATCTTTGATGATGTCAGCTAATAGTGAGCCAAAAGACCTTGGGCCAATGATGAAAGCCAGCAAAGAAATAAATTGGATAAGGACAGATCATGAGAGTATCTACAGATACACTTTGTTATCAAGGATTCCACCAGATGCTAAGTATTACACAGTGATTGATTTGTGTTCAGCTTTTTTCAGCATCCCACTGCATGAACAATCACAATACCTGTTTGCATTTACCTATGGGGATAAACAATACACTTATTCTCGGATGCCGCAAGATTATAGTGAAAGTCCTTCAGTTTTTAACAGAATAGTGGCAGCAGACTTGGGTGATGTGCAGATTGACAGCACTCTTTTGATGTATGTGGATGATCTTCTGATTGCTTCTCCCACTAAGGAACAGTGTGAAAAAGACTCAATTGCAGTCTTGACCTTGTTGGCTGAAAAAGGTTACAAGGTAAACAAGGAAAAACTACAGTTCTGTCAGGAAGAAGTCAATTACCTGGGGAGATGCCTCAGAGGTAGTGAGAGAGCAATAATGTCCTCACACATCAAGACAGTTCAAGCTGCACCCAAGCCAATGACAGTTTCTGAAATGTTGAAATTTTTAGGCATGGCAGGTTACAGCAGACAATGGATTTGTGATTTTGCCTTAAAATCTGCTCCTCTAAGATGGCTAATTCACAGTACAGGACAGCAAAACATGAAGGGTAAACGAATCCGGGATGAGGAAGCCGACAAAGCATTTGAAGAGATTAAAATTGACTTGTACACAGCACCAGCTCTTGCCAACCCAGATTATTCCAAAGTTTTTCAACTGTACGTAGCAGTGAGAAATGGCTATGTCAATGCAGTACTGGCACAAGAACATAACAGAGTCAACCAATTGCCTACTTCAGCAGTCAACTTGACAAAATAGAGCAAGGTATGCAACCTTGCTACCAAGGCTTAGCTGCAGCAGTTTACGCCTATGAAAAAGCAACATCAATCACAATGGGAAATAAGGTTGAGCTGTTTACTAACCATGCGTTACACAGACTGCTAACATCAGGATCATTCGTACTGACAAACGCTAGACGGACAGGGTATGATGTTATTCTTTCAGCGCCAGAGGTGACCATAAAATGATGTTCAAAGGTTAATCCCGCAGAAAGACTAGCTATACCAGACGAAGGGACGCCACATGACTGTGAGGTAGTGACAAGAACTCTCCTAAGACCCAGACTAGATCTTGAAGCAGAACCATTAGTGGAGAATGATCAGATTCTTTTTGTGGATGGTTCATGCTTTAGGGGACCTGAAGGCAACTTGGCTGGATATGCTGTAGTCCAATATAATCCACACATGGATGATTTTGAGACACTGTTTAAAACTAGTGTTCCCCAACCATGTTCGGCTCAACTAGCTGAAATAAAAGCATTGACTACAGCGTGTCAATTGGCCAAGGGCAAGAAGGCCACGGTGTATTCAGATTCTGGATATGCTGTAGGGGTATGTTTGACACATGCCTCAAACTGGGCTCAAAGGGGGTTCATATGTACTGACGGAACTAAAATTGCACATGGAGAAGCTATTTCCGAACTACTAGCTGCAATTCAACTGCCAGAGAAACTAGCCATAGTGAAATGTGCAGGACACAGGACTGACGACTCAATTGTTACAAGAGGTAACAATTTTGCAGACAAAGAGGCAAAAGATGCAGCAACAGTTAGAACACAGTTTCCATCAGGCAAGACTATCAGGACAACAATGGGGAGATTCAGGATAGCAGATGATGAAGATCCAGAACTAGTGGCAGACCTAACCAGTCTTAAAGAAGCCCAGGAATTAGTAAGCCAGTATGAGAAAGATAATTGGCACAAAAGGGGGGCGTCATGCATTCATGATATTTGGTATGGTCCAAATGGTCTATTCGTAGCTCCATTGACCCTGCTAAATCTCCTCATTCAGGAAGCTCATGGTCCAACACACATGCACAGAAAAGAAGTGATAAAACAAATAAAAGAGGACTGGTGGTCACCCTATTTGGCTCAAATGGTAGATCACGTTTTGACTAACTGTGCAGTTTGTGTGGAGTACAATTACTGGAAGTCCTTAACTGCGCCATTAGGTCACATTCCAGTCCCAGATGGTCCATTTAGACACCTAATGATGGACTACATGGACATGGGGAAGCCGGTAGGCAAGTATAGATACATAATAGTCGTGGTCGATGTTTTCAGTCGTTGGATTGAGGCCCAAGAAACTACTAGGGAAACTGCTGATGCAGCAGCCAGATTTCTGCTGAGGGAAGTCATACCAAGATTTGGCATACCCGATAAATTAAGTTCAGACAATGGTCAACACTTTGTGAATGCTGTGATACAGAAAATACACAAACACTGAGAATCAAACGACGATTGGGATGTGTTTATCATCCTCAATCACAGGGCAAGGTAGAGAGGCAGAATGGGATCATACATGCAAAAATTGCAAAAATCATAGCTGACAGCGGCCAAAAAATCAATTGGCTAGATGCACTACCATTAGCCCTAATAAGCATGAGAATGTCAACTAACAGGACCACTCACCTGACTCCTCACGAAATGTTAACAGGTCGTCCCATGCCAGTAACTTACTTGTGTGGACTTACCCGTGGTCCAAACCTTTGCAAAATGAACAATTGCAAAATGAACTGCAGGAGTATGTCAAATGTCTGACAAAAATCCACAAAGAAATCTTCACCCAGGTGAAAGGTACCACCGAGGCGAGAACCTCCACCATCGACGACGAACGTCTGAAGGAAGTGGCGACTACGTGTACGTCAAAACCTTTAAGAGAGGCTGGAGTGAACCAAGGCGTGAAAGACCATTTGAGATGATCCTAGCTACGCCCACAGCTGTCAAGGTAAAAGGTTGCAAGGTTTGGATACATCTTAACCACTGTTCCAGAGCTCCAGACTTGCTGAGACCTGTGACATCAGTGGGACCAGATCAGCAGCAGCCACACATCGCTGAAGACTCAGGAGCAGGGGACCAGGATGTAGCGGGACCGAGTGGTGTTTCACGGCCAATCACAAGGAGCATCACCAGAGCAACACCACCAGATGATGATGACTCTGAGTAATGTAAGTTGAGAGTCTGGCCTACGGTTGGTAAACAGCCCTCCAGACCAACGTATTTTCCTGCCTCACAATTGAGATGTGAGCCTAGCGCCACCTCCACGGAGCAGGTATTGACACTATTGAATACACAGATTGTACAAGTGACTTTGACTTAACACCGACCAATCTGACAAAATGTCAGCTTGTCACCCATTCAGACATCCAGGACTATGTGGACTGAGAGGAACCACATGTGTGTTAATGTTGTTGTCTGTCATCATTGTGACAATTTTGTCTGCAACTGTTTCACACACTGACAACCCAAAAGAGATAATAAACTGCACCGACACACCCACAACACAAGACACATCCGAATGCAACACAGACAGAGTCACAGACCCAAAACCCTTATCGTACAAAAGACAGAAAAGAGCACTCACATTTATAGAGTATTACTGGGTTTGTCAAACGTGGAATCTGACTAATGGCTTAAAGTGTGAGCACTTTTGCTCAGTAAATAGCCAACGTTGGTGTCGTCAGTCAACATACTCACCACTTACAGAGGGTCAGTATATGTGCATCAAGAGTGGACATTGACCAGGGACACTAAAAGCTTTCATCAGTCCAGAACTTGTGTGGCCTATCCAGGACTTTCCAATTGCACGCAGGAACCAAAGTGTATCAATCATGCTTTAGTAGCAGCTGAAGGACAGACTCGCATGATAAAATGAGCCATGGCTCTAGTAGTCATACATCACATACATCATTCTAAAGCTCCGACACTGCACAAGAGTACCATGTAAGATACAGAAATGTGGGAAACGATGTTTCCATCACAGACACGAGAGGGAAGTTCCACTCTGCTGGACTCCCTAAGAACTCACAGTGTAATGGTCCAATGATGCTTACACTTAGAACGTACTGTGACTCACTCATGTGTTATGAGAAAATTCACCTCAATCACTCACGTAGGGCTGTCGTTCACAAATGGCAAGCTCAAGAACTCTATGACTTGGATACGTCGATACCCGATATTGACTATGATGCCAAAAGTGAGGTACTTACTGTGTATGCTACTCAAAATATGTTATATCAATATAGAATTGAAGAGACAGTTCCAATAGCTGACATGTTTTGGGTTTGTGCAGATGGTAAACAAGTGTCTCAATTTCTAGCTCCTACATGGAAGGGATGTTGTGCTCCAATCACACTTTCTGGTAAAGTTGTACACCCATGGATATTCCTTTAGCACGAGGTAAGAGGGATGTATCCTCAAATTGGCTCAAGGACAAACACACAGTTTTAAAAAAAAACCTACTCTTACATATTCTGGTGTTCCAACCGATGTTCCAGTTGAGCATTTGGCAATGTCTCATAGCAGTATTGAGAATTGGGTTGTATTCTTTCCATGGCTTCAAAATTATAAGAATGCTCAGTGGATCAATTACATTTGGTACAACCAGCAAAGATTTATGAATTACGCAATTGCTGCCTTGGAAGTATTGGGACAACAACTAGATGCTACATCCAGGATGGCAATGCAAAACAGGTTTGCTATTGATTCCATGAGAGCGCCAGATGATGGTGTGTGTGTTTTGTTTGATGATGAGTGTTGTACATACATTCCAATGCACACAGCAGAAGAGGGTAATTTTACAAAAATTATGAGACAACTAAAGGACTTAAGAGATGAACATGTGTCCAACACAAAAGGACAGGCCCCTGGGAAGGGATGGTTTAATTGGATATTTTCAGGTCAATGGAAAGCTATTTTGATCAGGCTAGGGATGGTATTGTTGATTTTCTTTGTGATTTTGTGTGTGTTGGTGTCACGGTTGGCTCCTCCCAGTCCTGTCCATGTGCTCGTGTTTTGGTTTTGTAACTCCGCCCCTGATTGTATTCACCTGTCCCTCATTGTTACGTGTATTTAAGCCCTGTGTTTGCCCTTTGCGTTTCCCAGTCTTTGTATCTTTGTATCATTGTATCGTTGTACCGTTGTACCTGGTCTTTGTTTGTGTTGGTTCTGGTTGTTTTCGTCATGTCTTACCCTCGATCTGTCCGTGTCGGCTCATTGACCCTGGACTGTTCTGACCACGACCCTGGATTTGCCCGTAATAAATCTCGCTTATCTCAGCGTGTGCGTCCGCCTCCTCGCTCCCCCTTACAGAAAGACTGGCCTATACAGGACGCAGCAGGTAAGCGAGACTCCGGCATGTGGTTGTTCCGTTGGGACGAAACTCCGGCTGTTTCAAAGCAGCCCGAGTTCGCCGTGTCCCAACGCCACCAAGCCGGAGACAGCAAATCCCCTGGCGCTGGGGGAACACGAGCGTCTCGTCGGTCCCGCAAGAAAGCGGAGGACCTTCCCGCCTTGTGTCCGGGCGACGAGAGCTCAGGTAAGCGCCTTGGGTCTGCCCGTCTTGAGCGCCACTGCAGGGAGGAGCGACCTGCAGTGCAAGACGGGGTCAGACGGAACAAACATTCAGATGACCCGTTTTTTGGTACACGGCTCGTTCGCAAGCGTCACTGCGAGCTGCCAATCGCTCGAGTGAGCTTTGGGAACGGCCGAGTGGGTCCAGTATCTGTGTGTTCCTCCAGGTTGGAGCAGCGGTCCCCAGCCCGAAAGCTTGATCCCGTGGCCGCACCCCGCGGCACTTCTGATCCCGTGGCCGCACCCCGCGGCACTTCTGATCCCGTGGCCGCACCCCGCGGCACTTCTGATCCCGTGGCCGCACCCCGCGGCACTTCTGATCCCGTGGCCGCACCCCGCGGCACGCCTGCGCCTCCGGACCCGCCGCCAGTCGCCGCGCCTCCGGACCCGCCGCCAGTCGCCGCGCCTCCGGACCCGCCGCCAGTCGCCGCGCCTCCGGACCCGCCGCCAGTCGCCGCGCCTCCGGACCCGCCGCCAGTCGCCGCGCCTCCGGACCCGCCGCCAGTCGCCGTGCCTCCGGACCCGCCGCCTGCCTCCGTGGACGTCGTAGCAGGCCCGCCTGCCTCCGTGGACATTACATCCCCTTTGTTCCCACCCATCCCGCCCTCATCAGTGTCTGTTCCCTGTGGTCCTTCTGTGCCTCCTGTGTCTGTTTACGTTCCTTTGTTTCTGCCTTGTTCGGTCCCTGGTTTTGTCCTGTTCCCTACTGTTGTGTCTGTCTCGGTTCCCGTTCCTGTTGTGGTTCCCGTTCCTGTGTCTCCTTTTGTTTCTGTTTCTGTTCCTGTTTCTGTTTCTGTCCCTGTTTCTGTTCCTGTCCCTGTTTCTGTTCCTGTGTCTGTCTTGGTGCCTGTTCCCCTGTCTTTTGCGTGGTCTGTTGTTCGTTCTTGTTTTCCTCGTCCTGTGTCTCCGGTCGTCTCTCGGTCGGCGTCGTTTTTTGGTGTGCCTCCTCGTCCTCCCTCCGTTTTTTGTCCTCGTTCTGTTTCGTCTGTTCCTGTGCCTTGTGGTTCTGTTCCTGTGCCTTGTGGTTCTGTTCCTGTGCCTTGTGGTTCTGCCTCTGTGCCTTGTGGTTCTGCCTCTGTGCCTTGTGGTTCTGCCTCTGTGCCCGTTTCTGCCTCTGCTCTGGCTTCGGTGTCTGTGCCTGTTTAGTTTAGTTTTCTTTCTCTGGGTTTCGATTTTTTGTTGGGTTGGTTTGTTTTGTTCTGTGTGGCACGCCCGGTGTGCGTGCCTTTGGGGGGGGGGTTCTGTCACGGTTGGCTCCTCCCAGTCCTGTCCATGTGCTCGTGTTTTGGTTTTGTAACTCCGCCCCTGATTGTATTCACCTGTCCCTCATTGTTACGTGTATTTAAGCCCTGTGTTTGCCCTTTGCGTTTCCCAGTCTTTGTATCTTTGTATCATTGTATCGTTGTACCGTTGTACCTGGTCTTTGTTTGTGTTGGTTCTGGTTGTTTTCGTCATGTCTTACCCTCGATCTGTCCGTGTCGGCTCATTGACCCTGGACTGTTCTGACCACGACCCTGGATTTGCCCGTAATAAATCTCGCTTATCTCAGCGTGTGCGTCCGCCTCCTCGCTCCCCCTTACAGTTGGGTTGTTGTGTAGTACCATTTATTCGCAGCATGGTGGAAAAAATCTTTTCCAATCTTACTGGACAGTACACTATGATCCATGCTGACCTGCCTCTTGAACTACCTGAGACTGTTCGTTTGAATTGTCGCATTCGACCTATCATCAATGGTGACCTGCCTTAACTGAACAAGGTGATGTGCTAGTAACCTCTCCCTTGTGCCAGCAACGTGCCCATCTATGTGGTGTAATATCACAACGGGGAGAAGAGGACAATGCCTGGACAATCATGATTAATAATCATGACCTTATCTTACTCTCATGTTATGCATATGTTATCATTGTTATCATGTATTCATTTTCATGTTATTCATGTGGATATTCATTTTCATGTTATCAATATGTTATCCATATGTACTCATTTTCATACATGCATGTAATGCCATTGCAAGTGCCATTTTTGTTTTTTAGAAACAAGGGTTGTTAAGCTTTCCTGACCTATTTACGACATATACATATGTACTTACAGAGATCTGTGTTGTATGATAGATGATAGGAAGCTTTAATTTGGTTTAATTGACGTATTGTTGTTTAACACTAAAAGACTGGACGACGGGTGTGAAGAAAGGGCTACAGGCCTGAGCAGTTCAACATGAGCCTGTGGGCTGGGGTGACTGACAATTCAGTGTTAGCATGCCGGATGCCCCTGCAAATGGGGATTCAGTTCTGTGTAAGCTGTCCATGTGAGGATTGGCGAGGAATGAGTTTCGGCTACAGCTCTTGCTGTGTCGGCCACCTTTCTGACTGACACTTAAAGTCACCCAGGACAGGATGTCCATTGCCAGTCATTCCAAATGTATTATTGCCGTCCTAATTGGACTGTGTATTGACATATTATCACTAGCTTCCTGTACTATCATACAATATATTGATCTTTTTCTTTTGTGGCAGATTTGGGATGCAAGATGTATTTGGGAGGAATGATGTAATCAATATAACCATTATTTAGTATAAACAATTATAATAGTCACAGAAACTTTTATCCTTGACTATAGTAGCAATTAACCTCTAAGTAGACCATTTGATAATTACAATAACCACTTGATAGCTACTATAATCATATAGAAACACAGAAGATGTATGGTTTGCAACTGTTTGTCGCAAAAGGGGGGAATGATGTAAATTAAAGATTCTCAAAATTAAAATGCCATGTAGTATGCAAGATAAATCATAAACAAAGTACAATATGGCCTAGGACATGGGAGCAAGTGCCCTAAAACAAGCTTCCTCAGTAGGGTCGTAAGAGAAAAGAAAAAAACTTTATAGGGAGCGAGTGAACTTGTGAACTTCTCAAGGCCAAAAACCGAGATGGAAAAATACCAGCGATCATACTAGAATGTGTTAGAATATGCCAGGAACAATGTTTTTTTAAGAAAAAAAAAAAGATTCAGACTAGGCTTGGAGATAGTTGTTTCCACAAGACCCCATATGATAGATTTATGGATGTCAATTTGGATATAATGGTGGTGTCATGAAATCAGGAGATAACAAAAAGAGGTGGGGCGATGTCACCCCACCTTCACCGAGAGTATAAAACATGTGTACAAACCCTGTATATGTGTGAGTGTTGTCCGAAGGCCTTTGGAAGAACATTCTCCATGCTCAAAAATGGAATAAAGGACCTGCACTTCTGAATTCTCAAGTGTTCTCGTATTTCTTAGTTCGTTCAATTCTTTTTATTTTCTTTCAACAAACAATTGAATTCGTTTTATTTTACAAACCATAAATAATACTTAGGCTTGGTGGTCAAACAAGTGTCGAGTTACAACACAGTTCTAACACTTTTCACAATGGTCTTAAACATCTTAAAGCTAGTGAATGAGAAACTAACTAAAGCCTCATTGAACTTTGAGAGACATTTTACAAGAAATTCTTTTGCGGAAAAAAATTCTGACTGAGGTGCAAGAAAAGTGGCTACAGCTGACCTAAGGGTTAAGCAGAGCAAAGTTTACGTTTTCATTTATATTATACTTTTAGCCTATACTAGTACATCAGCGCCAGTCGCCGCGCCTCCGGACCCGCCGCCAGTCGCCGCGCCTCCGGACCCGCCGCCAGTCGCCGCGCCTCCGGACCCGCCGCCAGTCGCCGTGCCTCCGGACCCGCCGCCTGCCTCCGTGGACGTCGTAGCAGGCCCGCCTGCCTCCGTGGACATTACATCCCCTTTGTTCCCACCCATCCCGCCCTCATCAGTGTCTGTTCCCTGTGGTCCTTCTGTGCCTCCTGTGTCTGTTTACGTTCCTTTGTTTCTGCCTTGTTCGGTCCCTGGTTTTGTCCTGTTCCCTACTGTTGTGTCTGTCTCGGTTCCCGTTCCTGTTGTGGTTCCCGTTCCTGTGTCTCCTTTTGTTTCTGTTTCTGTTCCTGTTTCTGTTTCTGTCCCTGTTTCTGTTCCTGTCCCTGTTTCTGTTCCTGTGTCTGTCTTGGTGCCTGTTCCCCTGTCTTTTGCGTGGTCTGTTGTTCGTTCTTGTTTTCCTCGTCCTGTGTCTCCGGTCGTCTCTCGGTCGGCGTCGTTTTTTGGTGTGCCTCCTCGTCCTCCCTCCGTTTTTTGTCCTCGTTCTGTTTCGTCTGTTCCTGTGCCTTGTGTGTCTCCGTCTGTGTCTGTTCCTGTGCCTTGTGGTTCTGTTCCTGTGCCTTGTGGTTCTGTTCCTGTGCCTTGTGGTTCTGTTCCTGTGCCTTGTGGTTCTGCCTCTGTGCCTTGTGGTTCTGCCTCTGTGCCTTGTGGTTCTGCCTCTGTGCCCGTTTCTGCCTCTGCTCTGGCTTCGGTGTCTGTGCCTGTTTAGTTTAGTTTTCTTTCTCTGGGTTTCGATTTTTTGTTGGGTTGGTTTGTTTTGTTCTGTGTGGCACGCCCGGTGTGCGTGCCTTTGGGGGGGGGGTTCTGTCACGGTTGGCTCCTCCCAGTCCTGTCCATGTGCTCGTGTTTTGGTTTTGTAACTCCGCCCCTGATTGTATTCACCTGTCCCTCATTGTTACGTGTATTTAAGCCCTGTGTTTGCCCTTTGCGTTTCCCAGTCTTTGTATCTTTGTATCATTGTATCGTTGTACCGTTGTACCTGGTCTTTGTTTGTGTTGGTTCTGGTTGTTTTCGTCATGTCTTACCCTCGATCTGTCCGTGTCGGCTCATTGACCCTGGACTGTTCTGACCACGACCCTGGATTTGCCCGTAATAAATCTCGCTTATCTCAGCGTGTGCGTCCGCCTCCTCGCTCCCCCTTACAGTTGGGTTGTTGTGTAGTACCATTTATTCGCAGCATGGTGGAAAAAATCTTTTCCAATCTTACTGGACAGTACACTATGATCCATGCTGACCTGCCTCTTGAACTACCTGAGACTGTTCGTTTGAATTGTCGCATTCGACCTATCATCAATGGTGACCTGCCTTAACTGAACAAGGTGATGTGCTAGTAACCTCTCCCTTGTGCCAGCAACGTGCCCATCTATGTGGTGTAATATCACAACGGGGAGAAGAGGACAATGCCTGGACAATCATGATTAATAATCATGACCTTATCTTACTCTCATGTTATGCATATGTTATCATTGTTATCATGTATTCATTTTCATGTTATTCATGTGGATATTCATTTTCATGTTATCAATATGTTATCCATATGTACTCATTTTCATACATGCATGTAATGCCATTGCAAGTGCCATTTTTGTTTTTTAGAAACAAGGGTTGTTAAGCTTTCCTGACCTATTTACGACATATACATATGTACTTACAGAGATCTGTGTTGTATGATAGATGATAGGAAGCTTTAATTTGGTTTAATTGACGTATTGTTGTTTAACACTAAAAGACTGGACGACGGGTGTGAAGAAAGGGCTACAGGCCTGAGCAGTTCAACATGAGCCTGTGGGCTGGGGTGACTGACAATTCAGTGTTAGCATGCCGGATGCCCCTGCAAATGGGGATTCAGTTCTGTGTAAGCTGTCCATGTGAGGATTGGCGAGGAATGAGTTTCGGCTACAGCTCTTGCTGTGTCGGCCACCTTTCTGACTGACACTTAAAGTCACCCAGGACAGGATGTCCATTGCCAGTCATTCCAAATGTATTATTGCCGTCCTAATTGGACTGTGTATTGACATATTATCACTAGCTTCCTGTACTATCATACAATATATTGATCTTTTTCTTTTGTGGCAGATTTGGGATGCAAGATGTATTTGGGAGGAATGATGTAATCAATATAACCATTATTTAGTATAAACAATTATAATAGTCACAGAAACTTTTATCCTTGACTATAGTAGCAATTAACCTCTAAGTAGACCATTTGATAATTACAATAACCACTTGATAGCTACTATAATCATATAGAAACACAGAAGATGTATGGTTTGCAACTGTTTGTCGCAAAAGGGGGGAATGATGTAAATTAAAGATTCTCAAAATTAAAATGCCATGTAGTATGCAAGATAAATCATAAACAAAGTACAATATGGCCTAGGACATGGGAGCAAGTGCCCTAAAACAAGCTTCCTCAGTAGGGTCGTAAGAGAAAAGAAAAAAACTTTATAGGGAGCGAGTGAACTTGTGAACTTCTCAAGGCCAAAAACCGAGATGGAAAAATACCAGCGATCATACTAGAATGTGTTAGAATATGCCAGGAACAATGTTTTTTTAAGAAAAAAAAAAAGATTCAGACTAGGCTTGGAGATAGTTGTTTCCACAAGACCCCATATGATAGATTTATGGATGTCAATTTGGATATAATGGTGGTGTCATGAAATCAGGAGATAACAAAAAGAGGTGGGGCGATGTCACCCCACCTTCACCGAGAGTATAAAACATGTGTACAAACCCTGTATATGTGTGAGTGTTGTCCGAAGGCCTTTGGAAGAACATTCTCCATGCTCAAAAATGGAATAAAGGACCTGCACTTCTGAATTCTCAAGTGTTCTCGTATTTCTTAGTTCGTTCAATTCTTTTTATTTTCTTTCAACAAACAATTGAATTCGTTTTATTTTACAAACCATAAATAATACTTAGGCTTGGTGGTCAAACAAGTGTCGAGTTACAACACAGTTCTAACACTTTTCACAATGGTCTTAAACATCTTAAAGCTAGTGAATGAGAAACTAACTAAAGCCTCATTGAACTTTGAGAGACATTTTACAAGAAATTCTTTTGCGGAAAAAAATTCTGACTGAGGTGCAAGAAAAGTGGCTACAGCTGACCTAAGGGTTAAGCAGAGCAAAGTTTACGTTTTCATTTATATTATACTTTTAGCCTATACTAGTACATCAGCACATACCGAAACACATTTACAGCCATGATGATAAAACGGACATAAAATAGTGTGCCTCCCAAGGTGGTTTCATTTTTGTTGAAAAGACAAAAGGGCTCTTCTTGCCATTTCGGTTGCCGACCCCAGAGCTAAGCCTACTCTTGAGGGGTGATCAGTAAAAGTAGCATGCTACTTAGCTACTCCAACCCCCCCCCCCCCCCCCCCCCCCAACTGTGTTGCTGTTTGTTTAAAATGTTTCACTCATTACATATGTAGGTAATATCATTTCTTTTTTCATTTTAATGACTTCGTAATGTTTCAAGGAACTGGATATGCATCAAAAAACATCTCACGTTCATGCAAGGCCATGCAGAAACCATTAGAGGGGCAAGGGCCCAAAGTTAAAATGGCTCTAAAATACTACATAAACATAAAGTTTGTCTTGGTACTCAACTGTTCATTTTCATTAAGAGTGTAGTCAGTTCTTGTAGAGTTACAGAATGGTGTTCTGAAAACAAGCTGTAGAGAACACTTTTTCACTACTTTTTGACCATTTCCAAGCTTGTCTTCACTTGTTGAATTATACTTAGAGAAGTTAAAGTGCAGTCATGTCAGTTTTCCTCAAATAACATTAGACATGTCTTTTGAGATTTACATATGTTTTATGAGTGGTCAGGAACAAGTGTAAATTTTGTTTGTACTTACTATGAAAATTTTCAACCTGAAATTTATAAAAAGTGTATAAAAAAAGGGTTTAAAAGTAAAAGTCCCTTTTACCTTCGCAATACTAAACACTATTTAATTTAGCCTTTAACAAGATGTCTGCACACTCCACCAAGAAGGTCCTAAGCTGTACTGACGTCTCTGAAGCGGGCTTGCCACATAATCAAGTCAAGTCAGCTATATTGTCAATACTTCAATATGTACAGGACATACAGTGTACTGTTAGTCTCAGACCCCATGGTGTAACAATAACATTAAATAGATGGTAAACAGGAAAAGTGTGAATTTAAATAGACACTAAAAAAAACATTAAACACTAATCGTAAAAATAAACATTAAACATCCCAGACATTTAATAATAATAATAATAATAGACATGTAGACATGTCATGAAGTTACAATATTGTCTTGAAAAAATCACACATGGCCCTGCAAGATTACATCAGCTACATCAAGTAACTAATTAATCTAGAGGGATATGCATCCAATGATTTTTATGCAAGCTTGTTAATTTCTCCAATTTCTTTTGGCCCCCAGATATCAAGAGACCATAGGCCTCTGATTCCCACATGATTCAGCCTGTATAAATGTAAAAATCACTGAATTAAATAAGACATTCTGCACCTTAACTACAGAACTAAAAACAAGAAAAATTGTCACTGTTCAATTACTTACAGACTAGACTAAAGGTAAATGGGAATTACCTGGATAATATTTACCTGGATAAGTTTCTGATTTAAACCGCTTATCCGGGTCCAGGTCGCGGGGGCAGCAGCCTAAGCAAAGAGGCCCAGGCCTCCTCCAGCTCTTTCGGAGGGATACCGAGGTGTTCCCAAGACAGTTGAGAGATGTAATCTTCTCACCCTATCTGTAAGGAGAGCCCAGCGACCCTGTGGAGAACGCTCATTTAGGCTGCTTGTATCCGCGATCTTGTTCTTTCCGTCAGTACCCAAAGCTTGTGACCATAGGTGAGAGTCGTAACATAGATTGACCAGTAAATTGACAGCTTCGTCTTCTGGCTCAGCTCTCTCTTCACCATGACGGACCAGGTGGTAGAGGTGCTGATTTCCATCCCAGCCACTTCACACTCAGCTGCAAACTGCTCCAGAGAGAGCTGGAGTTCCCAGCCTGATGACGCCAACAGGACCACATTATCCGCAAAAGCAGATGTGAAATCCTGAGGCCACCATACTGGACACCCTCTGCCGCTTGGTTGTTCAGAGACATTCTGTCCATAAAAGTTATGAACAGAATCGATGACAATGGAGCGCCCCGGCAGAGTCCAACCCTGACTGGAAACCAATCCAACTTACTGCTGGCTATACAAACCAAGCTCCTGCTCCGTTTGTACAGGGACTGAAAGGCCCGTAACAATGAGCCCCTCACCCCATACACCCGGAGCCCTCCCCACAGGATCCTCCAAGGGATGCGGTTGAATGCCTTCTCCAAATCCACAAAACACATGTAGACTGGTTGGGCAAACTCCTACGCACCCTCCAGGACCCTGGTAAGGATAAAAAGCTGGTCCAGTGTTCCATGACCTGGACGAAACCCGCATTGTTCCTCTTGTAGCTGAGATTCAACTATCGGTCGTACTCTCTTCTCCAGTATCCCTGCATAGGCCTTACCGGGTAGCCTGAGAAGTGTGATCCCCCAATAGTAGGAACATACCCTCTGGTCCCCTTTCTTAAAAATTGGGACCACCACCCGGTCTGCCATTCCAGGGGGACCACCCCAGATGTCCACGGGATGTTGCAGAGGCATGTCAGCCAAGACAGTCCTACAACATCCAGAGCCCTCAGGAATCTCATCCACCCCTGGTGCTCTGCCACCAAGGAGTTTTCCAACCACCTTGGCTACCTCAGCCCGAGTGATGGACGGACTCTCGCTTGGATCTCCTAGCTCTGCCTCCTCTGGGGAAGGATCGTTGGTGGGATTGAGAAGATCCTTGAAGTATTCCTTCCACTGTCCAATGATGTCCCCCATCGAAGTCAGCTCCCCAGCCCCACTGTACACAGTGTTGGTCGGAAACCACTTTTCTCTCCAAAGGCGCTTGACGGGTTGCCAGAACCTTCTCGGTGCCTGTCGATAGTCTTTCTCCATGACCTCACCAAACTCCTCCCACACCCGAGTTTTTGCCTCAGCAACCGCTGAAGCCATGACCCACTTGACCCTTTGGTACCCATCTTTTGCCTCCCACAAGCCAACCAGGCCCGATAGGACTCTTTTTTTCAGCTTGACGGCTTCCTTTACCCGAGGTGTCCACCAATGGGTTCAGGGATTGCCGCCATGACAGGCACCTACGACCTTGCGAAGCTTTGTTGGAAGTGGGAGTTGAAAATCATTCTGGCAGGTTCCTCTGCCAGACGTTCCCAACAAACCCTCACAACTCGTTTGGGTCTGCCAGGTCTGTCCGGTATTTTCACCCGCCATCTGATCCAACTCACCACTAGGTGGTGATCGGTTGAGAGCTCCACTCCTCTCTTCACTCGGGTGTCCAAATCCGGTCGCAAATCCGACGACACAACTACGAAGTCGATGACCGAACTGTGGCCTAAGGTCTCCTGATGCTATGTGCACTTATGCACACCTTTGTGTTCAAACATGGTGTTTGTTCTGGACAGACTGTGGTGAGCACAGAACTCCAATAACAAAACACCACTCAGGTTCAGATCAGAGAGGCCATTCCTCCCAATCACGCCCTTCCAGGTCTCACTGTCATTGCCCATGGGTCACCCAGCAAGACAATGGAGTCCCCACAGGGGGCACTTTCCAGTACCCCCTCCAGGGTCTCCAAGAAGGCCAGGTACTCCGAACTGCTGTTCGGTGCATAAGCACAGACAACAGTCAGAGCTCGTTCCCCGACCCAAAGGCGCAGGGAAATAACCCTCGTCCACCGGAGGAAACCTCAACGTACAGGCACTGAGCTGGGGAGATATGAGTAAGCCCACTCCTGCTCAATGCCTTTCATGCTGGACAACTCCAGAATGGAATAAAGTCCAACCCTTCTCGAGAGAGTCTGTTCCAGAGCCCCTGCCATGTGCTGAGGTGAGCCCAACTATATCTAGTTGGTATCTCTCAGCCTCATACAATAGCTCGGGCTCTTTCCCTGCCACAGGACCCGTGTGTAAAGGCTCGGCCACCAGGTGCTCACCTTCTCTGCGTCTAATGAAATCAAAATTTCTGAAAGGGGTGAGAATGGGGGGTTATATATGATATTGAGAAGCCTCCGTATATTAGAGAAGGCCTGTCTATTTTTAACAAAGCCTGTCTGGTCAGGGCAAATAATAGAAGGGAGAACAGAGTCTAACCTCAATGCTAATACTTTGGCTAACAATTTGACATCAGTATTGAGCAAAGATATGGGGCGATAAGAGCCATAGGACATAGGGTCCTTATTTTTTTTAAGGATAAGCGTTATGGTGGCCTGACGTAACGTGTATGGTAACTGATCTGAGGCCAGGGCTGCATTAAGCATTTTAAGAAGAAGAGGTACAATCTTACAAGAAAATTTTCTATAAAACTCTATTGGGAATCCGTCTGGCCCAGGGCATTTCCTACTCTGCATGGCAGTTATAGCTGTAGTAAGTTCTTCAGCTGTTTATTGGCTTTCCAGTAGATCTTGCTGTTCTGAATCAAGAGTGGGTAAATGTAATGTATCAAAAAATGAGTTTAACTGAGCTGAGTCAGTGACTGTATCAGATTCATATAATGTTGAGTAAAATTTTTTAAATTCTGTATTAATCTTAGAAGGGTCAGATGTCACACCATCTACTGTAATAATCTGTGGAATAAAATGAGTTGTCGCTGATTGATGGAGTTGATATGCCAGTATTTTATTTGCCTTGTCCCCAATATCGTAATAATGGCATCTAGATTTTAATAACGTTTCCTCAGCCTGGGATGTAGACAGAGTATTAAACTCAGATCTCAGAACAAGTAGTTGTTTATAAGAGTCTGGTTTTGGGGAAGACGAGTGTTTGTTATCTAGATCCTTAATAAGAGCTGATAGCTCAGAGAGTCGCAATAAATGCTGCTTTCTTTTATATGCACTGTATGAGATTATTTGCCCCCTTAAATATGCTTTCATGGTTTCCCAGATGAGTAAGGGAGAGGCCTCAGGTGTAACGTTAGTGTCAGCAAAAAATCTATCTGAGATGACCGGTATTGCACAAACCCCTCATCTGACAAGAGGAGAGAGTTGAAACGCCAGGGAGCTCGAGACACAGGTGTATCTAGCAAAGAGATGCTTAAATTGACTGGAGTGTGATCTGAGATTGTGATGCTGGCATATGAACAGGAACGAACAGAGGGCACAAGCCTCTTATCTATAATAAAATAATCAATACGTGAATATGTCTGATGGACGGGTGAGAAAAAGGAGTATTCTCTTTCGTTGGGGTTTAAAAGGCGGCATGGATCTAACAGTACTGTTCAAGAAATACTTTAATAATCTTGCCAGATTTGGATAAAGGGACTGCAGTTAAGGAGGAGCGATCGAGTACTGGATCCAAACAACAGTTAAAGTCTCCACCTAAGATGAGACAATGTGAGTCCAAATCTGGCAGTGAGAACAGAAACTTGTGAAAAAAAAGCATTGTTGTCCCAATTAGGACCATACACATTAGCCAGAATTAGTGAGGTATTATGAATTTGCCCCAAAACAATGATATAACGTCCATAAGGATCAGAAATTGTTTTAGTGGCTGTGAATGGCACTGATTTGTGAATCAGAATAGCTGCCCCCCTGGATCTCCCACCAAAGCTTGAGTGATACATTTGAGTGATACCCATCCCCTACAAAGTTTACAATGATCAGTAGTAGCGGTAAGATGTGTTTCTTGGAGAAAAGCTATTTTGCTATCCAACTGCTTTAAATGACTGAGAACTTTGTTTAATTTTACTGATGCATTCAAACCTTTTACATTCCAACTTGTAAATGTTAGCGAAACTCCAGAATGATGTGGCCTACTATGGCTAGCCATAATCACTTTCCAGCGACAGCATTAGAATAATAAGACCTTTTCTGCCTCCTGCACATCCAACACAAACATGGGGTAAGAGTTTTTACCCCAAAAGCACTTCCCCAAAATAAGTGCATAACACCCTTTGTTACACTAAACTTCTAACGAACACTTACAACCTATCACTCGGGGTCAAGTGACACTGGCAATTAGTGTGAGAGAGCATACCAAATTCGGAATTCACTGCAAATAATCTCCAACCCAATAGTGGGCATTTTCCATAAGAACAGAGCAGAACATAAAGAAAAGAACATAACATTAACAAAAGTGTTAGCAGTGAACAGTTGTAAACATCACGGACACACGGATGCAGAAAACCAAATATTATTGTGCTTACTTAACTAAACTAGAGTTAAAGATGAGCAGCAACTCAGTGTGTTGCTAAAGACTACTAGAGAATGTCTTACAGTTTATCCTTTTCGACATAACATGGTAGATCCACTTAGACACGGAACCTAACCCAGGTTCAGTCGTTACTTTGAGGGAGAAAGATAGCGCTTGATAAATGTTGTAGCATCATCTGGGTTATCAAACGAGTGCCTTTTTCCATCGGCGAGCGTTACTCGCAAACATGCCATACTTTACTCCGGGGATGTTTTGAAGCAGTCGCTTTACTCCCGCAAACGCAGCGCGCTTCTTGGAGACTGCCGTGGTGAAATCAGGGAATATGGAAACCCTCTTTTCCCGGTAACACAGTGGCCCAAGGCGAGCAGCTTGCTGCAAAATTCGTTCTCTCGTCTGGAAGTAGTGAAGTCTAACCACAAATGGACGAGGGGGCTCCTCATTCTTGGGTTTAGCTCATAGCGTGTGGTGTGCTTGAATTTGAACACTGGCATTTGCTTCCCATCTCGTTCCTTGGACAAATCAATGTGATAAAAATGAATGTCCTGCCACAACTTAGTTATTTATATCAGTCATTGCCTTGTTATCTGGTATCTGATTTCTTTTAGATCTTTAGATCTTTTAAAAACTTTAACCAAATCCTAAACAAATGGGGGATTGGGACTCCCGGACTATTATACTATTGGGCTGCTCAGGTGAAGGGTTTGACTGGTTGGTTACAGAATTGTAGATCTGCTTGCTGGACAGACGTTGAAGGAGAACTCTGATTTCCTACCCCTCTGGATTCCCTACCATTCATCTCTAATATAAATGCATTACATTCAGTGTCAAGAACATTTTTGCATGTTCATAATTTGCAATACTTTGCAGGCCTGGCAGGATGTAAGGAAGTTCTATGGTTCTTTTGATAGAATATCTTTGTTAGCTCTATTATCATCCAATCCGGACTTGCCGCCCTCAATGGGTAAGTCCTTGTTCACTAACTGGAAAGAATATTGTATATACAAGTTTCAGAACCTGTTTAGTGATGGTTCTCTTAAATCTTTTTCAGATCTAAAATTGGAGTTAAACATTCTGAAACAGGATTTTTATAAATACTTACAAATTCAGCACTTAATTACTATACTAGAGAGGACTGGATGTCTGTCTTTGGGGCTGTCAGGTTTGGAGGAGATTTTGGAAAGTTCTATCCCATTGAAAGGGAAAATTTCCCTACTTTATAGTGCTTTGTTAGACAACCATAGTTCCTCTTTGACGTCACTTGGGATGTGTTCTCAGTGATGAACAATGGGACACTATTTGTCAGATTGTCTTTATCCCATTGTCTAGCAATAAGATAACTGAACAGAATTACAAATTCTTACACAGGATGTAACTCACCCCAGTTTGTTTAAACAAACATACCCTAAATTATCCTCCAGATGTCATCATTGTAAAATGTGCTTAGGGTCATTTATTCATGTTTTTTGGTTTTGTGGGGCATTAAAACATTTTTGGAAGGGGATACAAGACTTTGCTGTTAAGGCTCTGGAAATCCCGATACGTTTTACACCTATATGGTACCTATTTGGTACTGATCTGGACAGGACACTGGATACCATGTCTGTCAAGAGTATTGGCTTAATATCACATATAGCAAAGAACTGTATCCTGCTCAACTTGAATCAACAAAGGCCTCTGTGTTGCCATTAGGGCAATATATATAGAGACTTTCATAATGACACGTTGAGAAATAATAGGACCTTATATTTTGACACCATTTCCTGTAACTTGCTTACCACTTCCTGCCTTGTCATCAGTTACTTCCCACTCAGTTTCTATCTGTTGAGAACAGTTAAGAATTCCTGACCGTGAACGATGCTAGAAGCAAAGTCGTAAGTAAAATTCATTGTTAAGTTAAATAATTGATAGAATAAGTTAAGTTTAAAGTTGAAACAGAAGGTAATAAATAGTTTAAAAGATCGTTTTTATTTACATGTATTTACAAGGATATTTCATGAGACTTCATGTGAAGCTGAACTTTATGTTAAAAACAGTCAAACCTTGTTTTGTTGCAGTTTTCACTCTGCCATGTAATACTGGATTCTTCAGTAAACAACAGTGAAATGTTAACTACAGTACAGACTCCTGGTTTTTGCATCAGAGTTTAACTTGTTGGATAGCTTCAGTCGCTATGTTCAGTCAACACAGTGAAAAGACTGAGAAGTTAGCATTGAACATCGAGTCAAGATGGAAACTAGATCTAATAAATCAGGAAAAAGCAGAAGCAGCTTTCATTCATCTGCCTCATCAACCAATGCTTTACTTCACGCATGAGCAAAAGCAGCAGCTGCTAAAGTGCGTGCCGAATATGCTGAGCAAGAAGCCAAAGCTAGGATTGAAAAAGTTAAAAAAGAGACTGAGATTGAAACACTAGCTATCTGCCGTGAAGCAGCAGAAACTGAAGCCATAGCAGCTGTCTGGGAGTCAGTCAGCCAGAATCCATTTACCAGAGAAGGGCCCTGGTTTATTCCCAAGACACTCACTTCGCAGATCAGTGACTTGAATATTGGGGCTCCATCCTTCAACCCCCAGCCGACAAACGCTCAAAGTATGCCTGTAACTGAACACCTGGCACAATATTTAGCACCGCGTGACCTAGTGAATACAAGTTTGTACGAGTTTGATGATAAACCTGAAAATTATCGTGCTTGGCTGTCTTCATACAAAAATGCCATTCAAGGACTTGGTCTCACAGCCACTGAAGAATTGGACTTGATGACACGATGGCTTGGAAAAGAATCCAGCAACCAGGTGAAACGTCTCTGTGCAGTGCACATAGCAAGTCCACAAATAAGACTGGTGAAAGCCTGGGAACGTCTTCAGGAGTGTTATGCAGCCCCAGAGGTCATTAAAAAAGGCCTCTTTACCCGACTGGATGCATTTCCCAGAGTCTCAGCCGAGGAAAATCTGAAGCTACAAGAGCTGGCTGACCTGCTTATGGAAGTGCAGTGTGCTAAGGAAGATAGCTACTTACCAGGCCTGTCCTACCTGGACACAACGCACGGAATTGAACCTATAGTGACCAAGCTGCCTTATGGACTCCAGGAAAAATGGATCACGGCCGGTTCTAAGTATAAAGAAGCAAATGGAGGATGGTTCCCACTGTTTGATTACTTCACAAAATTCATATGTTATGAGGCTAAGAAAAGAAATGGCCCCAGCTTTGCGTTTTTGAATACCAGTACAACATCATCAGTCAGAGCTGAAAGTGCCTTTCCTAAAACCATCAAGAAACCCATTGCAGTTTACAAGATCAATGTCACTCCTGCAGAGCAAAATGTCTCCAGTGATCCGAGTAAGATCTGCCAAACCCCACCCACTGAAGAAGTGCAAAGCCTTCAGAGGGAAAACTCTTGACGACAGAAAGACATTCCTGAAAGAAAACGGAATCTGTTTTAAGTGCTGTAGCTCAACCAACCATATGGCAAAGGACTGCACTACAATTGTGAAGTGTTTCGAGTGTGACAGCACCCAACATGTCTCAGCTATGCACCCGGGACCAGCACTGCATCCCACGACTCCTCTGACCTCGCCACAGCATAGCGGGGAGGGAGAAAAGGTAAACGACACCAGTGAGATTAGTTCAAGCTGCACAGCAGTGTGCGGTACAGGACAAGTCGGACGGTCATGCTCCAAGATATGCCTGGCAAGAGTGTACCAGAAAGACCACCCAGAAGAAGCCATCAAGGCCTACATCGTGTTAGACGACCAGAGCAACTGATTGTTGGCCAAGTCCAGTTTCTTTGACAAGTTTGCCATTCACACTAAGCCATATCCTTACCAACTGAAAACATGTCCTGGTATAGTGGAAACTTTTGGCAGAAGGGCATCAGATTTTATCGTGGAGTCTCTCAATGGAAAAGTTACGATTCCCTTACCACCATTCACTGAGTGTACCTGATAATCGGTCCGAAATTCCCACACCAAATGCCGCTCTTCATCAGCCTCACCTGTCAAAGGTAGCAGAACACATCCCAGAGCTGGACCCCACAGCTGAAATCCTCCTGCTGCTAGGGAGAGACGCGATCAGAGCACACAAAGTACGAGAACAAATAAATGGCCCCGCCAATGCACCCTTCGCGCAACGCCTTGACTTAGGCTGGATGCTGGTCGGAGAAGTCTGTCTAGGGAAAGCACACAAGCCAAACGTCAGTTCCTTCCGGACGACCATGGTCGACTGTCATTGGCCCTCACTCTTCCAGCCATGCACAAGCCTTTTGCACATTAAAGAGGAACTTAAGTACAGACTTCCTAGAAACAGTGCCTTACCACCCAGAGCTAAGGAAGACAGTCTGGGTCAAAATGTGTTTGACTGCACCAAACAGGACAATAAGCTAGCACCTTCAATCGAAGATGAAACCTTCCTAAAACTTATGGACAAAGAAGTCTACAGAAATTACTCACACAGCTGGGTTGCTCCATTGCCGTTCAGACAACCTAGGCAACAGCTTCCTAACAACCACGAGCAAGCACTCAAGCGGTTTGAATCACTCCAGCGCCAATTCAGAAGAAAGCCAGAAATGCAACAGGAATACGTGGAATTTATGGGCAAACTGCTGAAAAACAACCATGCTGAGGTGGCACCAGAGCTAAGAGAAGAAGAGTGCTGGTATTTACCAAGCTTTGCCGTGTATCACCCACAGAAACCTGATCAAATCAGGGTAGTGTTTGATTCAAGTGCCCAACAGTCTGGGATCTCCTTGAATAATGTGCTCTTGACAGGACCAGATCTGAACAACACCCTTCTAGGAGTGCTCATGCGGTTCCGAAAAGACAAGGTCGCTGTGATGGCGGACATTCAACAAATGTTCTATTGCTTCCTTGTGGCCGAAAAGCACAGAAACTACCTGCGATTCTTATGGTTTAAGGACAACAACATATCCAACGAGGTCATTCACTACAGGATGAAAGTTCATGTTTTTGGGAAAACATGCAGTGGCAATTTATGGACTGTGGTTTATTTATTAGCGATGCTGTGAAGGTGTCGGAACAAACTCTTCGGTGACACCCGTCTCTTGCAAAAAAGATGTTTATTAGCCTTGAGAGGTGGAAGTCACAAACAAGCCTTCGCGAAACAGCTAGGAGAGAACAGCCAATAGTCTCTGCCACATACATTTCAGTTCCTGGTTTTATACCTGCTGTGGACGTATAGCCCACATCTGGTTTCTATTAAGATAGCCTCAGTTCAATGTATGGCTCCTCTCAAGCCATATTAAGAATTTAACATACATTCTTCTCCAGAATGGCCCTGGTCGTCTAACCCCATATATGGCATTGTTAACATTCAGGGGGCCCCTTTCCTGTCCAGCTGCCTCCTGTATCAGCTTCCCTGAAACCCTGAGGTCCCAATACTATTTCAGTCAGAGGCCCACAGAATAAACTCAACCAGGATCTACACAGTCTAATAACCAATATGATAGAAAATAATGTTACGACTATAGAATTAATAAGATCAAATTCACCACAGTTCCCCCCTTTTTTGGGACATTTACGTCTCAAAAAACCAAGGAAGGGCTCTTACTTGCATACTTTAAGTACATGGAGTGCGAGAACGAAAAACCTGTCAGGCAGCTTTCTTTCTTAAATGTCCATCATACAATCTAGACAGGAAAAAGTCTCTCGCGGTCCTCCTGCCCTGAGCAACCACCTATTGTACTCCATGTCAATCTTAAAAGAGTGATAACAAATCACTTAAAATGTAATTAGCAAATACATATGAAACCTCAGAAAATAAAATAAAAAAATGTCCACCTTCCAGCTGGTCAACCCATCGGACTTTCCAGCAGACCTATCCCTGCCTAGCAACCATATCCCTAGCCATCGAGAAAAGAAAAAAACATCTGAGGTCCCATTGTACTTACCCCATAACAGAAACATCATTCTTCAAACAGGTACAATAAGCAGAATATCACCAATTATAACATAATGGAACACAAACAAATACTTGTAAAGGTATATATAAAACATAAGAATGTGTCACACTGAAGCTCCTCCTTGACTCTGGACAGTCCATCCCAGCATTGTGGTGTCAATGATGTCGTGAATGGGAACATCCTCCAGTCCATTTTATTTTCTCTGTTGGAACAAGTTCCTTCAGCATTCCCAGTGGCCTTTCCCCCTTTTTTTCTCATACTCGAGGAAAGAAAGAAAGCACCAGCCAGTATCTTTTTGCAAAACCACAGATATACAGTAATATTTTGATTAATATATTAGTTAATATAAATCAAATAAATGGAAATTAATTATGACTAAGTAATGACTAGGTAAGACTGACAACTGACCATTTTCCCCTTGTATGTAAACAAGACATTGGCATCCGCCTTCCCGTAAACAACTCATGAGGTGTCATATGCAAATCACGCAACTCACTTGATCGGTATACCATTAGCACCAACGGAAGTGCCGCTACCCAATTCAATCCCATATGCTGACAGATCTTAATTATACGGTTTTTCAGAACTCCATTCATTATTTCACAAATTCCCTGGCTTTGCGGATGATAGACTGCACCAAACCGCTGCTTGATTCCTAATTTTTGCAAAATCAGTTTCATTGTCTTATCCACAAACTCTCGTCCATTATCTGAAGATATTCGATCTGGAAGTCCCCATCTACTTATGACTTCCCTACACAGAAACTTAGCCACCGACTGAGAGTCTTTTCGCTTGGTTGGACATGCCTCAGGCCAACGTGAAAAACAATGAACTACTACAAATAAATATCTCTTACCTTCAATTGGTTTTATCATATCAACAAAGTCCACAACTAACTTGCGCATAGGACCCCTCGGAGTCGGAATATGACCAGGAGGAACCACTATTCCTCTCCGAACATTATTCTTTAGACAGATAATACACCTGCCTATAACATAGTCAATCTGCTCTAATAAGCATGGAGCCCAAAATCCATACTCCTTTGTGATTTTTCTCCTCACTTCACCTCTAGCCACATGAGCTAAACCATGTGCTTCATGAATCATCAAACCTAACACATCTGAGGGTGCTACTATCAACCCCTCATGATTTCTCCAAAGACCAGTAGAATCTTGTTTGTCACGTCTCTCTACCCACAACTGTTTATCTACTGCGGAAGCCACTTCCTGCATTAACTGCACATCAAGTGTAATCTTATCTTCCAAGTCCACTTCATGAGTAACCAAGAAAACCTTACCCGATTTATCCGCTCCTGTAACTGCTTTTGCTGCTTCATCAGCTGCTTTATTCCCTAGTGAAACCTTTGACATATCTGCTTGATGTGCTGCACATTTTGCTATTGCTATTTCTTTAGGCCTCATCATAGCATGCAACAACTTCACTATTTGAGTATGATGCTGTATGGGAGATCCATCTGTCTTCTTAAACTCTCGGCTCTTCCTCTCCAGGTCTGTTCCTGACCAAAGACTGGCTGTGAATTGGGAACAACTGGAACTACTGACAATGGTTGAAAGACTTGTGACTGGCCCTGATTTGGCTGTGGCTGTGATTCTATTTGGTTTCTTGAGAATTGACTCTGCATCACTACCACTTGATTCTTCTCCTTCTTCTTACTGTCTGTTAATTGAACTTGAGTGAGTTTCCTCAAAGTCTCTTGGTCCTGTTCTTTTTTCTCCTGTTCCTTTTTCCTATACAGTTCCACTTGATGTGCAATATGATCCGTATATACACACTTGGCCATGTTTCCAAGTCCAACAACTTCTGCCAATTTACTTCTCACTGACAGGGGCAAACCCTTCTGTATCTTAGCTCTCAGAATTGACTGTTCCATTTGATTCAAATCTGGATCATTTCCTGTAACATTTCTCCACACATGATGAGCTCTTGACACATACGCTCTCGGGTTTTCTTCCTGTCCCAATGGCTCAATAAAGATATTATCGGGATGCACGTTGGTTGGAAACGTTTCCCTCAGCGCTCTCCACATCCGACCTCTAATCGCAGAGAACAATTCTGGATCATTCACAGCAGTCCCCACATATCGATCAAGTCTGGCTTTCTGTAAAATTTCTTCCATAGCTGGAACACCTAGGAGATTAGCTAAAAGTCTCTTAATATCTCCTATGGCAGGCTGTGTCCCCACCGTAATCTCCTCCAGCTTTGAAATCCAAGGATATGCTCCATCCTGAAGAGTTGGCAGCTTCTCAAGAATATCTGACATATCTGTATTTTGCCAAGGCTTATACTCCAAACTCTGTCCCCGAATGACCACTGGACACATCTTCTCAGGTTTCTTCCCTTTTCTGGAGCGCAGCACATATTTCATATCAAATTTTTTAGAGCCTTCTTTTTGCAACTTTTTCTTCTGCATCTGCAGTCCTTCTAATTGGTTCTCCAGTGCTTTTCGGCTTTCAAATCCAGTAGATTTGTCCAAATACGAAAGGCATTGCTCTATACTTCTTTCAACCTCTTTTACGGCTCTCTGTCTGTCCTCCTCCATTCTGGTGCTGGATGTTGCCGGAAAAAATGCTCTTGATGAAAATTCCTCACTTTCTGGATCCTCATCACTGTCTCCATTCTCACTTTCATCAGAGCTATCATCTCCTGAATCCTCTTTCCTCCAAGTTTTGTCTCCTCTTTTTTCCGCTCTAGCCTCACTGCTGGGTCATATCCACCTTTGATCTCACAGTCACTCTTATCACCCTCATCTCCAGATTCCATCCTCCTGATTCTCAATTTACCCTTTGTCTCAAAACGTCTCTGTTTTTTCTTGCTTTCGGAGGTTGGATACATCTTTATAGTTGTTTCCGCTCGTCCTGTTTCTATTGTTCGATCATCCACATTTCTAATATGATAGTTGCCCTCCTGACTGATCACTGGAAGCTGGGGATAGATATCCTCAATCTTCACGTCCTTCTCATAAGGTGGAGGCTTCTTTACATGTCCACATGTGAAAAAGGTGTATTAACTTCTGCCATTAATTTATCTGTCTCTCTTGTATTTTGCCCTATTTCTTCTTCACCTCCCTTTCTCTTCTCCTGCGCAGCTTTCATCCGCTTCTGTCCCTCATGCTCAAACAGCTGTAGCATACCAAGCTCTACCTGTCTCTTTTCTTTATGCTTCTCCCCTTTTTACCCTTCTTTTGATCTGCCTTGTATGTAGACACAAGCACCTGCATTGTTTTAATTACATCTAAATTAAGTGTCCCCTCTACTGGCCAAGGTTGGTCAATATCAGGCCAGCGCTTATACCATTTCTCTGATATCTTTGTTATACCTTTAATTAAAGGATTGTTTTTCTGTACCTCATCAACCTTTGAAACTTGAGTAACCTGTTTTGACATTGTAACAGCCCCCTTATACTCCTTCTAATTAAAAACTAGTTGTTCAGAGTATATTACTTAAACTATTTTAAAACTACTTAACCCTTCTATTTGTGTACCACTTTCACACTGCAGAACTTGCCAACCTCAGAAGAATCAAAAGCCCATCAATAAGTGCCAAGTAGTAACAATACCAATACCTCCAGCGAAGTTTCAATCCAATTAAAACCCCAACGAATTAAACAATCAGGCTCACACCAACAGCCTTGAACCAAACAATACCTCAAATAGGATAGCTCAGTCTGTTGCCAAGTCTCTGTGTTTTATTTTCTCCCTTTTTTGTAATAATTACTACAACATAGTTACTACTACAGCATACATTAATTTACTCATATGGGAACAAATGAAAGTGCAATTTAAACCCAAACTAAAAAATGCTATTATTATTTTCCACAAAAGCTAGTAAAATGTGTATCAGAAACAGCAATTATCATTTAACATACATTCAAACAAAGAGTCTGTGGATGAAACAAAAAACTGGACTTTTTTTTTATCTGTGTGGAAACAAGGGCTGGAGTCAGAATTCCATCTGCAAGTCTCCACGTCACACACTCTCCGACTGCCTCCTCCTCTCGTGGCTCCTCCCCCCATATGAGGTAGAGAACAAGCAAAAACTTCAGCACATTTCACAGAACGGAACCAACTTCACTCTCATCAGCACAAACCCCCCAATTCATGCACAGCCAGCACACTCCCACAACTCCACAGTTAAACAATTCTATACCACTCATAAAACAGGAGCTTAGCATACCTCATGCACCCACAGTTTCTCATGCACATCACTTCCACACTGCTCCTCTTTTCCAAACTCTCAAGAACAAAACTTTTCAAACAACCCTAATAATTCTCAAATCTCCTATATATCCTATTTTAAAACGTCTTTCTCAGGGGCTTATAGGGATCACTTAACTTACGTGTCCTTTCAAAAAGGCTAATTTTCTATCAAATCCCCCTTGAAAGCTCTTTTTTTTTATTCCTAATTTATTAACAAATACTCTCCGCATTTACCCTAAACAATAAAAGTCCTCCTTAGGGCTCATGAAAACTCCTAATACGTCCTTTGTGGGGCTTATAAACTTTAATCTCACTATGTCCTCCTTATAAGAGGCTCATAAATGTATTTCTATCAAGTCCCCTACAAATGTTCATAGATTTATTCATATTCATAAAGTACACATTAACAAATTCTAAACTGTCCCCTTGGAGGCTCATAAAGTTTCAACAATACAAGCAGCACACACACTGAGAAAGAAGCAGAGGAGGGGCACTCAGCACACACACAGAGTCCTGCTGTGAACACACACACACAAGTCAACTGGCCCCTCTTTTTTTGCAGAAAGAGAAACTAGTTTTTTCACAACACACACAGACTATTTCAACAAAACACATACAAATTCAACATAAAAATTCTCTCACACAGGGATTGATCATTTCCCATTCATTCACACAACCTAGAAGCATATGCTTTATGGCCACATTCCCTTTATTTTCCATATCCTTTAAAAACTCTAAATTTATGCTACCTTTGAGACAAAGTTATCCTAACGACAAGACAGCATCAATCCCGAGTTGCCAACAACAGGCGAGGGGCTTCTTTCTACGCCGGATTTGCAACTTTAACCTCCAGTATTATAAACTCATTATAAAACTGACCTTGGAATGAACTAATAATAATCAAGGTTTTTATCGGCCTGCCTATTGCAACCTCTTACAAGAGGGCTTTTTTTTCCCCATTTGCGGCCCCTTTTCCCTTTACTCTTTTCCTTTCCTTATTTCTCTTTACACTTTACTTATATCCTCATTTTCCTTTTTACACTTCACTTTACCTCTTCTCTTTATCTCTTTTTCTCTCTGTGTCCAATTGTCCTGGCCAGGACTTACCCCTTTTGTTTTTTAACCAAATCTGACTATTTCTCAAAGCCAACTTTCACGCAGTGCCTAATCTACACATGTCTTACGTAAGAAGCTATAGGCCTAAACTTCATTAATCTCGCATGGTGTTATTTAGCTCACCTTATCGTTACTAATTAGGCTATTCTACACTTTACTTCTACTTTTCCTTTACTATTTCCTTTTTCCCTTATTTTACCATACTCCCCCCTGTTGCGGCGTATTACAACGCAACAAAACAAAATTTAGAACGAAGAAGCAAACCCACAACCAAGACAGCATGGCACACCCACACAAAGCTCTTTAACAGTGAGATCAAACAGCACAACAGAACAGCACAGCCTCACCGAATGGACCAGCACTCACACATGTGAGAAAAACTCACCCTTTTCTGGCAGCAATAGGAGCGGTGGTAGATGCGTCAAGGCAGCCGTCTGCACCGCAGGCTACAGCACGCCCGAAGTTTGTGACGCCAAATTCTTATGGTTTATGGCTGTGAAGGTGTAGGAACAAACTCTTCGGTGACACCCGTCTCTTGCATAAAAAAATGTTTTTTAGCCTTGAGAGGTCGAAGTCACAAACAAGCCTTCGCGAAACAGCTTGGAGAGAACAGCCAATAGTCTCTGCCACATACATTTCAGTTCCTGGTTTTATACCTGCTGTGGACGTATAGCCCACATCTGGTTTCTATTAAGATAGCCTCAGTTCAATGTATGGCTCCTCTCAAGCCATATTAAGTATTTAACATACATTCTTCTCCAGAATGGCCCTGGTCGTCTAACCCCATATATGGCATTGTTAACATTCAGGGGGCCCCTTTCCTGTCCAGCTGCCTCCTGTATCAGCTTCCCTGAAACCCTGAGGTCTCACTACTATTTCAGTCAGAGGCCCACAGAATAAACTCAACCAGGATCTACACAGTATACCAATATGATAGAAATTAATGTTACGACTATAGAATTAATAAGATCAAATTCACCACAGGACTCAGAAGAGCCATCAGAGATGGTGCAGAGAAATATGGAACAGACAGAGTTAACTTCATCGAACGGCACTTTTATGTTGACGACGGCCTCTGTTCTGTCCCAACTGATGCAGAGGCTATTGGGCTGCTCTATAGAACTCAAGCCTCACTTGCTGAGTCTAACTTGAGGCTCCACAAATTTGCCTCAAACAGTCAGGCTGTCTTGGAAGCCTTCCCAAGTGAGGACTGTGTACAAGCCAAACAGGACGTAGACCTCAGCGGAGATGAGTCACCTACCCAACGCAGCTTGGGGCTCCTGTGGGAAATAGCAAGCGACACATTCACCTTCTCGGTGCCAACCGACACCAAACCGTTCACCCGTCGAGGGGTTCTTTCAATGGTCAACAGTGTATTTGACCCTTTAGGGTTTCTGGCTCCAGTTACGATCCAAGGCACGGACCTTCTCAGGGAGTTGAATTCTGAGACATCGGAGTGGGACACCCCATTGCCTGAAGATAAGTTAGGCAAATGGAAAGCTTGGAGAAACTCGCTTCAAGACTTGAGGCACTTTCATATACCTAGGATGTACACAGGCATCTGCCCAACCAAGGCTGAGCGACTAGAACTCCACGTCTTTAGTGATGCATCTGTAAAGGCCATTAGCGCCGTAGCCTACCTGAAAGCCATCCAAGAATACACAGTGGACGTTGGACTTGTCATGGCAAAGGCCAAACTTGCCCCTCAATCAGACCAGACCATTCCCAGACTTGAACTGTGTGCAGCAGTCTTAGCAGTGGAAATGGCTGAGCTGATTCAGGATGAACTGGATCTAAAGCTGGATGCCACCAAGTTCTACACTGATAGCAAAGTTGTCCTTGGTTACATTTACAACCAGTCCATACGGTTCTATGTGTACGTCCATAATCGGGTCCAGCGTATACGCCAGTCTACCATCCCTGAACAATGGCACTATGTGAACACCAAAGACAATCCGGCTGACCTGGCGTCACGGTCAGTTCCAGCAGCACACCTCACACAGACAATGTGATTCAACGGACCAACCTTCCTGCGCAAGCCCTCGATTCAGCCAGACCCTGCTCAGTCATTCAGCTTAGTTTCACCAGAGTCCGCAGTTGTGAAGAGCTACATCACTGACCTACGAGGGAAAGTTCTCAGCACAGAACGCTTTGAAAGGTTCTCCACATTCGACACTCTCCAACGAGCCATCGCACTCCTGATTCATATAGCAAGATCCTTCAAGACTCCGGCAGGCAAGTGTAAGGGATGGCATCACTGTGACTTACCTCACTCAGTGGATGAGCTTTCCCAAGCAAGAGAAGTCATCATCAGAGCTGTTCAGAAGAATATGTTCGCAAAGAAAATTGAAGCTCTGGAGAAAGGAAAGCAAGTTCCGTTAAACAGCTGCCTACGCTCTCTCAACCCAGTCTTACAGGATGACCTCCTCTGCCTTGGAGGCAGACTGAAGAATGCGGATGTGGCCATTGATCAAAAGAACCCTGCCATTCTCCCAAAAGAACACGACGTGTCCTTGCTTCTCACCAGATACCACCATGCCCAAGTAAAGCATCAGGGCCGTCACTTAACAGAAGGTGCTGTACGAGCTGCTGGGCTCTGGATCCTGGGAGGCAAGTGGCTTGTTAACTCAACTATTCACAAGTGCATCACCTGTCGCAGACTTAGAGGACTGATGCAGGAACAACAAATGGCAGATTTGCCCACAGAGCGCCTTACAACCTGCCCTCCCTTCACATATGTGGGCCTGGATGTCTTCGGACCCTGGCATGTCTCCACCAGACGCACCAGAGGGACACAACCTGAGAGCAAGTGCTGGGCCATTCTATTCTGCTGCATGAGCTCACATCAAGGTGATTACTTCAATGGACACCTCAAGCTGCATAATCATTTCATTTCTGGACTCACTGTCTGCCTCGCTGTTTCCTCCATGGAGGAAATTTCCTCCGAGTTCATGCTCCATGAACACAGCACTCGCCTAACTCATGATGTTTTGTGCACACTAATGGCAGAAGTGACAGCAATTCTGAATGCAAGACCACTAGTTCCAGTATCGAATGTTCCAGAGAATCCATTCATCCTCACACCATCGATGCTGTTAACGCAGAAAGTCAGAGTCCCACCACCTCCAGGTGACTTCACAGACAGAGACCTCCTCACTAAGCAGTGGAGACAAGTACAAGCATTATCCAACTTGTTCTGGAAGCGTTGGAGACAAGTGTACCTGTCGACCTTACAAAGCCGCAAGAAATGGACAAGGTCCCATCAGAACCTGCAAGACGGTGACATCATCCTCCTCAAAGACAACCAAGCTGCACGCAACAACTGGCCTTTGGCAGTGGTCACAAAGGCTATTCCAGGACCAGATGGAAGAGTCCGTAAGGTGGAATTAAAGACAGCAAACCAAGGACAATCAAAGACTTACCTTAGACCAGTGACCGAAACTGTTTTGCTTCTTCGCAAGGACTGATGTTTCAGTTGTAGTTCTTAGTTGAGTTTAATGTTCATGCTAGTGTAGTGACCTCACAGTGGTCAGACGGGGAGTGTGTTGCCATTAGGGCGATATATATATATATATATATATATATATATATATATATATATATACATATATATATATATAGACTTTTATAATGACACATTGAGAAATAATAGGACCTTTTATTTTGACACAATTTCCTGTAACTTGCTTACCACTTCCTGCCTTGTCATCAGTTACTTCCCACTCAGTTTCTATCTGTTGAGAACAGTTAAGAATTCTTGACCGTGAACGATGCTAGAAGCAAAGTCGTAAGTAAAATTAATTGTTAAGTTAAATAATTGATAGAATAAGTTAAGTTTAAAGTTGAAAGAGAAGGTAATAAATCGTTTAAAAGATCGTTTTTATTTACATGTATTTACAAGGATATTTCATGAGACTTCATGTGAAGCTGAACTTTATGTTAAAAACAGTCAAACCTTGTTTTGTTGCAGTTTTCACTCTGCCATGTAATACTGGATTCTTCAGTAAACAACAGTGAAATGTTAACTACAGTACAGACTCCTGGTTTTTGCATCAGAGTTTAACTTGTTGGATAGCCTCAGTCGCTACACTGCAGTGAGGACAACACAGCCTCCAACACTCAGTCTGTTCAAAAAAACTATGAATGACACATTGCAACTGGAACAGCTTACGTACTGTCTAAAAGATAAAGGAGACATCTTTCAGAAACTATGGGAACCACTTATGGCCCTCTGACAAATTTATGTAGCCTGCACTATATGTTGTGATTGGGTAGTTACAGAATATGTAATGTGACCTTTTTTTTAATTTAAGTTTATTTGTTTATTTTTGTATGCAGTATCCCCCTTTATTTTATTTTGTCTGGTGGGTTTTTGTTATGGAAAAACACAAATACGATAAATAAAGAATAATATAAAAAATATATATGGCAGGAGGTTGTCACAGTGTGGCTTCTGAATACAAATGTGGCATCCATCTACTCCATAGATAGTGTTTGGAAATCCAGCTGCTTGAAAACCTAACATAGAATTTTGCAGGGTTTGTCCTACTGGCCAGGAAATGTGGTGTGTCATGTGTGTATTTACCAGAGTATAAAACTCTGGAAGATGTTTGGCAAGAGTGGATTTTGTGACATTGAATCAGTCTGCTATACCCCTGTAAGACTCCTGGTTCAACAGAGTCCATAGACCGGCTAGAACACTCTTTGCCAGTGGCAATTTTCTCTGCTGTGGATTAATACAAACAGGGTCGAGGGTGTTTATCAGATCCTATATAGTAAGCAAGAGAAAAAAGTTTATTGTGTTTATTGTTATTATTATTATGATAACATTTGGATGGTAATGTGGCTTCATCATTCTCTACAGACCTCTACTTGTCTTTTGGAGAGTCTGAAATTACCTCTAAATTGTATTTTGCAACAAACCGAAAGAAGGGGAAATGTGAAGTCCTTACATAGACAAAATCACACTTTGGGCTTGAAGCCAATTTGACACAATATAGTAGCAGTCTATTTACCACATGTTCAACCTTCATGATTAAGGTCTGACTGAGTGCACTTGCTCATTTCCATTTAATGATCAGACAGAACCCCTAACTACTAATGCTCAGCTCCCAAGATGCAAATAACAAAGGCCATCTGATGTGGGAGCTGGGTAGGATGAGATATCAGAAAAAGCATGAAACGCAGGGGACAGGACACTAGACTGGGACCTTCAAATAAACTGGGCATGGGACTGAATAAAAGAAACATGGACAAACACGGACAGATAAACATCTAGAAATGTGCTCAAAAACAGCACAAATAATCTAACAGACACAGGAACAGAAACAAAACCTGGTTTAAAATATTGTCTAGACACAGGACTGAATGTTCTCAGGTTGGTCAGTGGATTGCAACGGCAGCCGGGCAGTATGAACAAGAAGCGATCAGGGCACAGAAACTCTGGAAGCAGACACTGAAACACGATGAGAAGCCAGCACATGACCTGCACAGAGAACCAGCTCAGAGGAAGTAACAGTTCTGGAAGCCGGCACCAGTACATGACTAGTGTAAGATCAGGAGACAAGTGTAAGAACAGGAGATACAGAGGCTGCACCGACATCTTCAGAGGCAGGCGGGCGTGCTGAGAGGTCCTCGGTGGCAGGCACATCAGGAAGCTCAGCGGCAGCCAACAGTTGTGGTGCAGCTGGCCTGGCTGCACCTTTACAGCCCTTACGCCCACGGGGTTTGCACCTCCTCCAACTCCTGCTCAAACATCACAACATCGCTCTAGGCTTATAGCAGGCTTAAGGACTCGGGCTGGGGAGGCTTAAGCATCTATGGCATGCTGCTGGGCGATATACAGGTCAAAGCCAGAGATTTCAAGTTCAGCTACTGTTCTGCCTGCTGGAAAATCACAATTACTCTTCTTGGATGAAATCATACAATGGTATTGTGATGTGGGTGATTCTCAGAAGAAACTCTGAGTCAAAACTCTGGTCCACACTTGAAATACTGATTATCCCGCAAACCCTGGATTTACGAATGAAGAACGAGAGTTCTTACTATGCTATAATCCTGTCTTCAGGCAGCACCACTGAATGTTTAAATCTTTTCACCAGCGAAATGATATCTTAGCCTTAGGCAGGCAGTCATTGAACCATGGCAGTGGCCTAGGCCCCTCCCCTTTGAGATGTATAATAACCCCAAACACACTCGTTCTGTAGGGCAACTCATCCATTTTACTTAATTTCGAACCAGGCATCTTGCTGTCCTAAACTGTCTACTACCAACCTCAGTGGTCACAATGCACAGCCTTCCTGATCAAAGAGGCGACAAAAATGTTTCTACAGATTACACTTCACACTCACTGATTAAAGTTATAAATACACAAGAATGCCTCACTGCCCTAAATTAATACTCACAAACGTCTGGCTGCTTCGAGCACACCGTGTGGAAAAGACAAGGCTGTCATGCTTAAAAAAACAATATTGCATGAAGGTGAGGCCCAAGATGCTGCCTCATAAATTTCCTGTGTGGAGACTCTGCAAAACAGAGAGGCATCTAGCTCTAGTGTATTTATGTGTTACACATCATTGTACACTTTTCACCTCCCTTTTGCTATGCGACCCTCGTATACCACTCCCCAACCCATAAAAGAAGCATTAATCTTTGTTACAATCTGGAGTGTCACCAGAGATGTGCCCTCTTCTGACTCATCCATGACACCACACTGGAGTGGCACCATGCTGTGATTCTAAGTGAGCGGTGTCAGTCCACTTTTGCATGCACATGTTGGCATGAATCACCTTTGGAGAAGTAATGAGCCCAGAGGCACTACTGCTGCCACTGCCATAAAACCAGGAACATTCACATGCTGTAAAAGTGCAGGGGGTTAATGTCAGGCTGAAGGGAAGAATGAAGAACCTGAGACACTTCCTGTGCTTCTCTAATATATGATGTGGAAAAAAGCATCCTTCAGATCTACTTTGATGAAATATTTTGCTTGTGTAATTGATCTGGAGAGGTGATAGTGTGTAACTATGAGAAAAGGCATGTTTCTCAGCGTTTTTGTTCAGGATCCTGAGATCCAGGATTGGCCTCAGGCATCCATCTTTTTTGGAATCAGAAAGTATTTCTTGTAACACATACCCAGACTACGCCACCCCAATTTACTGGGTGTTATGTTGCTCCCTTATAGTGTAACTAAGTAAACATTATTACTCGACACACAGAGCACGAAGGACAACTTCTTGTTGGATCACTCCCTAGTTTATTCGACTATATGGTGGCTATGGTTACATTTAGAATCCCTATGCGGTCCGCCCCCCCTGGTGGTAAGTATTGGTAGGACATCTCTCAGGTTCATACATAACATAGGGGGCCCACACTACAATACTAAAATAAATTAGTTAGACAGAGCTGTTCCACAATATTTACAATTTATTTATTAATAAAAGTTAAGTAGAGCTGTCCACAAAATTCACAATATAGCCATGAAGAGCAACAAGTGTGTAAAATAAGAGGCATGAACACTAGCCTTAATTAGCACAGGCTTAAGTATAAAAAACCCAGTGCTCAGAAGTATACAAAATCAATACACCCTCAAATATAAATAAGCCAATACAACCAAAATTGCACTTCAAAAATATATGTATATATTTATATCACCACAACAAACGAAACACCACAAACTAACTGCACACCCTGTCACAAAACCAAAATATAAATAATCTCAGCAGAAATCTGAGGGATGAAATTGTACACATCAAGAGCACAAAACAGAAGAAAAGAAAAAAGGAAAAATACTATAATTATGGCTTTAGTGACCCACTGCAATGATCATTTAACCCACATGCTCTGTAATAAATAGACAGGCAATCAAGTGCAAATATTATTCCAAAATATAGATATAAAAATAATATAAATCGGCATCTGGACAGCAAATCTTGAAATAGTACAAAAATACCCTAAAATAGGCAGTTCAGTGCAAATATCTCATAAATATCTATAAAAGAAAACCTGAGGGAAAACAGTAGCCTGCAGACAACCAGGCCTCGATCCACTGTTTAACCTCCAATCATACTCAACCACCCTTGGACAAGCCAGAAAGCTGAGGTTAGTCACTCAAAACATACAGCTGCACTTTATGTGTCTGCCTAAAATTGGAAGTGAGGTAAATTCTAACACCAGAACTTTTATCGTCCCTACCAGGCATACCACACTAATTGCATGCAAAACTAAAACTACAGGGAGTGGAAAGATTGGAATATGAACTAATCAGTCACTCCTTATACAAAGAAAGAAGCATAAAAATGAAATGGGGAAAAAAAACTCCTGCACCAACCTCTCAGTTCCACCAGATGGCAGGAACGAAGCTTTATTTTCCATTAACCATACTGAACATGTATGAAATTTCCCCGTTCTCTATCAGGCGAAGGTGTTTTTTTTCTAAAAGGGAGCATATCTACTGCTTTAGACAAAGCTCTGCTAGGATTGACACATTTGTGTGACACCAGCAAACCCTGGAAGGCTTGCTGGCAAACTGGGAGGGCCAGTGGCGCAATGGATAACGCGTCTGACTACGGATCAGAAGATTCTAGCTCGTCCTTTGGGGGCAGTCGTGGGCTGGAGGTTAGGGATCCAGCCTCGTGACCGGAAGGTCACTGGTTTGATCCCCAGCACATGACTGAGATGTCCTTGAGCAAGACACCTAACCCCCAACTGCTCCCCTGGCGCTGTGGATTGGGCTGCCCACTGCTCTGGGCAAGTGTGCACACTGCCCCTTGTGTGTGTGTGTGTGTGTGTGTGTGTGTGTGTGTGTGTGTGTGTGTGTTCATTAGTGTGTATGTGGTGTTTCACTTCATGGATGGGTTAAATGCGGAGGTGAAATTTCCCCATTGTGGGACTAATAAGGGTCACTTAATCTAATTTAATTTTCAAGTAATATTTAGAATCCAAGAGGAGAGAGCACACAAGCATTTCCACTTTTTTTGTTTAGGTTAGGTCTACTCTCTTTTCAGAGGTGGGAAGGACTGTATCCATATTGGGCAAACTGTTAGTGCAGTAATGGAGACTGATGCCCCATCAGGCTCATATGCTTTGAACTGTCTGTACTGCTCAAGGAGCTGAGTGGACAAAGGAATTATGGGGCACTGTGATATATTAAAAATATGTTTTTGCAGACAGTATGGGAGTAATAAAGGCTGTGCTTGGTTTGTACAAGAGCTTTATGGCTTTTGCTGGCAAGGGTCCCTGTAACACTGATATGCTTGATGTATGCATAAGCTTTGCAGCTGTCATTGACAAAACACTCAGAAGTACCACTTTCCTCTTCAGTGTGCGTGCCTGATGTGGAGTGAATATCTCTGACTACATGTGTGCTGCTTCATAGGAGACACTCAGGTTTGCAGTGGCATTGTACCCCCGCTCATGTGTGTGGCACATTGGGGCTAGAGTAGGAAGGAAGGGGTGGTGATGCCAGCCTCTTCCACTGATTGGCAGGGACTGACTTGCGAACAGAGGACAGATTGTAGGCCCAACAGGGCGTTATAGTACTGAGTCCTTCTGCTGCATCTCAAATTTATGGGCAATGTCTTGTGCAACAGTTCAAACAAGCCAGAGACCATGATGGGAGAAGTGAGTAGAGGGTTCTTCTCCCTCTTGGTCATTTTTCGTTAGTGTCATCCATAAATGTCACTGTGTGACAACTGAAAACCCTATGATCCTTCCTGGGCTTCCTTCTATGAGTCCTGGGCCATGCACCTGACCACATGTGCAGGGAAAAATCAGGAGCCTTCTGTAGCTCTCTGCTCATTTCTGGGTTGGTTTGACTTTCTAGGTACCAAAGCAGATAAGCCTGATATGCTTGTAGGATAGTTATGTTATTCAAAATTGCTGCTGACTGCATAGCTGCTTTACAAGACATTTCAGGCAGTAAACTGCTAGGCAACATGGCAGTAAGCCTGCAAGCTTTGGATGGAAGTTGAGGCTTCAGTGAGGTGGCAGGTGGATAGATGACGAGCTACAGACTTTTCCAAGGGTGGCACAACCAGGTAACCAAGATCCAGTGCTATGTTGATTGTAGACCATGCCAGGCTTGGATGGGAGAACATGTCTGTAAAAGTTTTGCCCTTGATCATCTTTAAGATTTAAGTGACCCTTATTAATCCCACAACAGGGAAATTTCACCTCCACATTTAACCCATTTGTGCAGTGAAACACCATATACACACTAGTGAGTTGTCCAGTGCAGTAGGCAGCCCTATCTTCTGCACCCAGGGAGCAGTTGGGGGTTAGGTGCCTTGCTCAAGAGCACTTCAGTTTTGTACCGTCAAGTCTGGGGATCAAAACGGTGACCTTTGCCATACAGCTGGTTCCCTAACCTCCAGCCCATCTGTGGTGAAACCTGAAGAGCAAAGGAGAAGTCTAGAATGTGAGGGTTGGTGATAGCCCATCCATGGAAACAGGCACCCACTAACATGGATGTCAGAGGAGGTGGGGGGTCTGGCCACATCAGCTTTTCCACTGCCTTAACCAAAATGTCTAAGTTCCTTATTGCATGGGCCATAACATGTGGTAGTCTTCAGAGTGCACTCATCTTTCTCTCCATCACTACTCTGTGTGCCTACTTCAGCTTCCTCTAGTTCATTTTCTTCCCTACTGTGCCACTGATAAGAGCATAACTGAACCAACTCAGCGTGATGTGGGGGATCCTCTGGGATGGACGGTATGTATGCCTGAAAGCTGTAGATGAGGGAAATTGCAGTCCAACCCCGAAACAGCAGGCGGAGTTGTACAGATATTGGAGTTGTAGTGCCTGGCCTGAGCTGGAACTTTTCATACTGTCGGAAGTTAAAATCTGTGGAGGAGGGTGTGGGAAGCTGAAGCAATGCATGCAGTTAAATAGTTCCACTAACGCAATTTCAACATGTTCCCATGTTCCTAAACGCTCAATGTATTCCCCATGCTAATCCATTCTTTGTATGTGTTTTCTGCATATTTTGCAGTTCTTTGTTAGTTTTGCCATGGCTGACAGAGAGGTTCATCTGCAACAGGGACAGCAGCCTAGTGTGTGTAGTGAGGGGCAGAGCTGACCCAGCCAGCTCTAAAATATATATTTTAAAACAAAGTGGTTGTTTACATTGGTCATCAATCATAATGTTTTAATTTACATGAATTTTTTAAAATTGGAATGATATTTAAGAGTCTCATAAGTACTATTAACTTGTAAATGCAACCAAGAACAAAATCTGGTAGCCGTTAAAGGCAGGTGTTTATTTTTGGACTGGATACAACTGCACCACACAGATAAATTAACAGGCAAAAACATATCCTCTCTCAGTGCTTGTAAAATTGTAAAAAATAAATACTGCATCTATTTTCAAAGGCAAGGGCACCCAACCCTTGTGCTGTTGATCTTCCACCCTAAAGAGATTAGTTTCAATATACCTGGCTCATGAATGCACTTTTACTATATTATTTTTACATACTATTTAGTATGGTAGTATTTGATTTTGGACACAGCCAGACTTTCATTAACTGAATCAGGTGTGTCAGATTAGGGTTGGTGCTGAACTTTGCAGGGTGGTGGATCATCAGGACCTGGGCTGGGCGCCCCTGGTCTTAAGTTTTTCTTATCATGTCCAGTAACAATCCACAGGTTAAAAAAAAGATAATCACCTCACTTCAGAAAGGAGTCTGACACACCCATGAAAAATGGACAAAAACAAACTGGGTGAGTAATATTGACATCAGTTTCAAAGAACTCTAAAGACAGCAGGACAAAATCAGAGCCCAACGCTGATCTTGATTTGTTCCCTCATAAAACCCTTGATTTGTTCCCTCATGAAACAAGCACTTTGGTGAGAGTGGTGGCAAGAGAGTAGTTAGGCCATGATCAGGGGGAAAAAAAAAAAAAAAAAAAAGGTTTCCATGTACATACATCCCTTTCCTTTGCAGTTTCACGTTGCTGATTATACAAGATACATATATGGCCATTGGTGTTTCTTTTGGGCAGTGAAAAAAGAACTAATGAAACCATCTCAGAGAAACATCACTAAAATTGTCATTATTGCATGCAACAAACAACACATTTCAACAAAGAATGACAAATGCAAAACCACGCCAGCGTGATATTCTAGCTTTTAAATGCTCTAACCTTCTGACCAATGAAAAAGTATGACTTTTAACATTGTTATTACAATTTATCACATATCTATTATTTGCGCCTTCATGACCAAATCAATTTATGATATAAATCTGCCTTGAACAACAGCTGTATGTTTGAATACATTGCCAATAATTGTAGTTCAAAAAAATGTATAGAAAGTCATTATTACTCATGGACAAATAACAGCACTATTTATTGCTAAACCAAGACAAATGTCTTCATATTCCTTACTTTACTCTAAAAAAATTATATGCTTTACATTATGTTCCTACTGACAGATCATAATTTGCAAGACTGAATAATGAACATGGAATCATAACTAACCAATAAATGTTTTGCTTCTTTGTTTCAGTGCTACCTTGTGTAACAAAACTAAATAATTTATTCATTTTTGTGGCCATGATCACAAAAAATTAGGTAGTTTATTCAAACATAGGGTCCTTTACATTAATTTCTACTCTGTCAGCAACAAACTATATTCTTAAGGCAAAAACTGATTCAGAATATAGGAAAAAATGTTCAATAACATATGAAATAAATTTAGCCTAGCATCCTGAAATCCTAGAAGAAAAAACACAAGTCACATATTGCAGTCACAGCAGTCTTGGCAATCAGGAGAGGACATTACAAAAGGGATAATGATCTTATTGCATTGACTAAATGTCTTCAACTCAACGTATCAAATGACTTAAGTGCAATGAAGAGCTCCGTATTAACCAAATGTGCAAAAATCACCCAATGCATTAGCATGTTCGATCTCATGCCTCTATGACAAGTTTGTCATACTTGATCCATAATCAACTTGAGCCTTTACACCAGTGATATAAGATTCATTCAAGAAGTTTTAGAACATATAAGCCCTTAATAAAACTGTCAAAAATGGCACAATTTTTTATACTATAACTACATTTTAGAACATACACTTTATAGCCAAAACTATGAGGACACCCATCCTGATTATTCAGTTCAGATCTTTCAGTCACATGTATTGCTATGAGGTGGATACAATTAAGCAAATAGCCTTGTAATTGCCACATACAAACACTGACAGTACAACTGTCTCTGAAGCTCAACAGGACTCTGAAGCTGTGGAAATGTGTTCACTGGAGTGATCAATTACACTTCACTATCTGGCATCAGGAGAAAGCTACCTATCTATCCTAATGATCTCCGGCTGTTTTTCAGGCGTTGTCCTCGGCCCTTAGCTCCTGGTGCATTAGTGTGCTCCTGTACACAAAGCGAGATTTGTGTGGTGTGGTGGAACTCCAGTGGCCAGAAAACAGCACTGACCTCAACCCCACTAATCACCTTTGGGATGAACTGGAACATCAACTGTGAGCCAGGCCTTCTTGTTGACTGAATGGGTACATATTCCTACAGACACACTCCAAAATGTTGTGGAAAGTCTTCTGTGAGAGTGGAGGCTGTAATCAATTTCAGTGGTTTTGGAATGCGATGGGAAACAATCTTACATGGGTGAGATGTACAGGTGTCAACATACTCTTGGCCATGTAGTGTATTTCTTAAGGAATTTGTCAAATGAGCAACTGCAAAATTATCATCATAAAGTTGTATTAGAAGCAGTGGCTTTCTTATGCTAATGAAATATGATGTATATAATTTTTGAAAACCTGCGTTGTTGAGTCTTGTGTTGCTTAATCTACCTTTGCACATACTGAACAGTTTTCTAAGAGCTGAAATAGACTAGAAGCTGTTCTCAAAAAGATTTCTGTGACACATTTATAATCATCTAACCCAAATTCAAGTCTACGATTAGTTTGGGTCTGGGAAATTGGACTCTGATGACATGAAATACACAACCCTTAATGCTCCTTGTCAAATGTTTAACATGAAAACAAAGAGGAATGTTATACATTAATGTAAATAAATTAAATGTCTCTTAATAAGTGCTAGCATTGGCTGTCTCTGTAAAAGAACAATAGAAGTGATGCATCAGACAGCGTAAGGTGCAAAAACGTCTTGTATCTACTTAATTCCATTATGATTTTTTTAAATTCAAAAACCTGTTCTTTGGCTACTAAAAATCTGACTTTTATTCATGTAAAGTACATTATCATTAGAAACCTTGGATCACTTTGTCTGTTTACACTAAACTTTCTCTTCAATTCATAAACTGATATGAAAAAGTGAATAGTTCTAATTTGGATTGTGTTATGAAACTTCTCAAATTGTGTTTCAGAAGGTGGTTATTTTAAAATGTTCAATGCATAATCATTTCTATGTATATGAATCAATTACATTTTACCATCCGTTCTCACATCCACTATCATAAGTCACTTAGACCAAGCTTATTCATGATTAGGTATTTGTCTTACTAAGTTAATAAGCTAGTAAACACAGATATTAAAATCGGTTCATTATGTTATGAAATTTTGAGAAATTTGCTTTTGACGCACAGATAAACATAAATAGATCATTGGGCAGGGCAACTTGTCAGAGCATATTCATCCCAACATTGAAAGGAATAACAGCTAATATGCTGTTAACATGTAACAGCTAAAAAAAAAAAAAAAAAAAAAAAAAAAAAAAAAAAAAAAAAACACACACACTGCAAGACAACACTTACAAAAACCCGAATTGTTAACTAGCACCAATGGCATTTTTCTAAACCTCCCACACCTTTCCAATGGCTAAGAAAGAAAAAAAGCCATGGTCACATTCAGTGCTGAAAATTGAAAGGCTGGGAACAAAAATTGGAAAAATTGATAGGATGTTTGTACTGGTTTAAAAGAAAAAAAAAACCAAAATAAAAGACTGTTCTACAGCTACCAAGGAAGAGAAGAGCTGTGCAGAACTTGGAAGATTTCTTTAGAGACCAAAGTGGAACACGAATATACACCTATCAGGCAAATTTATGACCACCTCCTTGTTTCTACACTCATGGTCCATTTTATCAGCTCCACTTACTAAATAGGTGCACTTTGCAGTTCTACAATTACAGACTGCATACTTTGTTAGCCCCCTTTTACCCTGTTCTTACTACACAGTGCACCTATACAGTAAGTGGAGCTGATAAAATGGACAATGAGCATAGAAACAAAGAGATGGTTATAATGTTATGCTTGACTGGTGTATTCAGTCAATGCACGTCTACTCGCATCCCTTACTCAGTAACTCAGTGCAGATAACATTTACAGGCAATGCACTAGAGGATATATTCTACATTGTTAAGTCAAACTAAGTGTAAGAGAAAGAAAGGCAGCCCTTTTAAGTGAGAATAATTTTTTCACTTTTTTGAAGCACTTTAGATAGAGACATTTCAAACCCTTCCAAAGAGTTCATCAACGTGCCTGAGCGCATGTGCACACGCGCATGCACGCGCACAAACAAACACACACACACACACACACACACACACACACACACACACACACACACACACACACACACACACACACACTTTCTGTGACATGCATACATATAGACAGACATTGACCCGAAAATAAAAGAAACAGAAAAAATCTGCTTGTAACCTTTTTGTCTAAGGTTACAAAAAAAAAAAGATAGTAACTGTCATTTCCAACTACACAACCAAAAATGGATAGACTTTTCCTGTCATCCTCTGTCTAGTGCTTTGCAGAATCCCTACAGCTGTGAAGCTGTGACTCATTATCCAAGCTCTTTTCCAGTCTTACTCCTGCTACTACTGTGAACCCTAAAATCTATAATGGCACCTCCTGAGGAACATAGTTCCAAAGAAGAATTGGGAGTAGACAAAAGAAATGCGAACAATTTTTGTCTCTCTTCTCTTACACAGTATCCTACACAGATTACAGAGGTGCCTAGGGTCAAAGGGCAGTCAGGCCAAAGTTACAGCGGCAGTACATCATGCCACTGGAGTCTAGCCAGCTGTCCGAGATAGGATCATAGCGCTGCACTGTGTTCAGGTATGATGACCCAGAATGACCACCGACCACATAGAGGTAGTTGTCCACAACAGCAGAGCCAACCCCTGAAAATAAGCAAAAGAAGCAAATACTGCTTTAGTCAGAAGTCCAGAAAACACATCATAGCATGAAAGGGTGATTCATTCAGTATTTAGAAAAAAATACCTACAAACATAACCAATCTTTAAAAAATGTACTTCCCATTAAATCAGTTAAAATTCTCATATTTCTGCATGGCACTATTTCAACAGAGAAAAAACTGCAGTGTTGCACAGTTTAACATCCATATATTACATCATTATACATATATATATCCATATATTACATTATTTATATATATATATATATATATATATATATATATATATATATATATATATATATATATATATATATACACATATACATATATATACATACATACATACACACACACACACACACACACACACACACACACACACTGCTCAAAAAAATAAAGGGAACACTCAAATAACACATCCTAGATCCGATTCAGTACATCTGGGACATCATGTCTCGCTCCATCCACCAACGCCACGTTGCACCACTGTCCAGGAGTTGGGGGATGCTTTAGTCCAGGTCTGGAAGGAGATCCCTCAGGAGACCATCCGCCACCTTATCAGGAGCATGCCCAGGCGTTGTAGGGAGGTCATACAGGCACATGGAGGCCACACACAATACTGAGCCTCATTTTGACTTGTTTTAAGGACAATATAAGTTGGATCAGCCTGTAGTGTTTTTCCACTTTAATTTTGTGTGCGACTCCAAATCCAGGCCTCCACTGGTTAATAAATTAGATTCCATTGATGATTTTTGTGCGATTTTGTTGTCAGCACATTCAACTTTGTACCGAACAAAGTATTCAATGAGAATATTTCATTCATTCAGATCTAGGATGCGTTATTTGAGTGTTCCCTTTATTTTTTTTGAGCAGTGTATATATATACACACACACACACACACGTATATATATATATATATATATATATATATATATATATATATATATATATATATATAATGTGTGTGTGTGTTTATGTATATGTATATATATATATATATATATATATATATATATATATATATATATATATATATATATACATACACACACACACACACACATACAATATACATACACATATATATACATACATATATACATACATACATACACAATACACACGTGTGTATTGTGTATAATATATATATATATATATATATATATATATATATATATATATATATATATATATATATATATACATACATACATACACACACGCATGCATACACACATATATATATATATATATATATATATATATATATATATATATATATATATATATATATATATATATATATATATATATACATATACACACACACACACATATATACATACAGTGGCAAGAAAAAGTATGTGAACCTCTTGAAATTTTATGGTCTTCTGCATTGACTTGTCATAAAATGTGATCTGATCCTCATCCAAGTCAAGCATATCGACAAATATAATGTGCCCAAAATAAGAACGCACAAAAATACATTTTCTTTCAGGACTTTATTGAACACACTCATTCAACATTTAAAATGATAGTGGAAAAAGTATGTGAACCCTTGGAATTAATAGCTGGTTGACCCTCCCTTGGCAGCAATAACCTCAACCAGGCGTTTCCTGTAGCTGTGGATCAGACCTGCACATCGTTCAGGAGGAATTTTAGCCCATTCTTCCTGGCAGAACTGCTTTAGCTCTGTCATGTTCCTTGGATGCCTCATGTGTACAGCTCTCTTCAAGTCAATCCATAGCATCTCTACAGGGTTGAGATCTGGGCTCTGACTTGGCCACTCCAAAAGGCGGATTTTGTTTTTCATAAGCCATTCTGTTGTGGACTTGCTCCAGGGTTTTGGGTCATTGTCCTGTTGCATCACCCAACTTCTATAGAGTTTCAGCTGGTGTACAGACTCTCTCACATTATACTGTAGAATTTTTTAATACACTTGGGAATTCATCTTCCCCTCAATGACTGTAAGCTGACCAGGCCCTGATGCAGCAAAGCAGGCCCAAATCATGATGTTCCCTCCACCATACTTGACGGTTGGGATGATATTTTTATGGTGATGTGCAGTGCCTTTTTTATGCCAGATGTATCGCTGCGTGTTCTTTCCAAATAGTTCAATCTTAGTTTCATCTGTCCACAAAACATTTTGCCAGTACCGTTGTGAAGTGTCAATGTGCTCTTTCGCAAAATTCAGGCGTGCAGCAATGTTCTTTTTAGTAAGCAGCGGCTTCCTTCGTGATGTCCTGCCATAGACACCCTGCTTGTTCAAAGTTTTACGAACTGTAGATTCATGAACACAGATGTTAGCCTGCATCAATGCCGCCTTCATATCTTTGGCTGTCACTCGGGGTTGTTTCTTTACCTCATTGATAAGTCTCCGTTGTGCTCTTGGGGTCATTTTTGACTGGGCGCCCACTTCTTGGCAGAATAGCCACAGTCTCAAATTGTCTCCATTTGTAGATTGTTTGCCTTACTGTAGACTGGTGAATTTCTAAAGTCTTTGAAATTGCTTTGTAACCCTTTCCAGCTTTATGTAAAGCAACAATTTTTGATCGTAGATCCTCTGAAAGCTCTTTTTGGCGAGGCATGGCTTACATACGCATATCCTTCTTGTGTGGAGCAAACTCAAAAAGTCTAAGTGGTTTTTATCAGTCAAAGTAGCTCTAGTACACACCTCCAAACTCATTTTCTTAACAAGAATCCAGGTATGACTCCAATTAGCTTTTTTGAGATCATTAACTCAAGGGTTCACATACTTTATCCACTAGCACTATAATGTTTTCATTGTTGTTCTCAATGAAGATATGAAGGTTAAAAAATATTTTGTGTTATTATTTTGGGCACATTATATTTGTCGATATGCTTGACTTGGATGAGGATCAGATCACATTTTATGACAAGTTAATGCAGAAAACCATAAAATTTCAAGAGGTTCACATACTTTTTCTTGCCACTGTATATACACACACGTGTATTGTGTGTGTATATATATATATATATATATATATATATATATATATATATATATGGCTTTGATTATTTCAGCAAGACCATGTCAAACCACATTTTGCATGTATTATAACAGCACGACTCTATAGTAAAACAGTCTGGGTGTTAAAATGGCCTGCCAGCAGTACAGATCTGTCACCCATTGAAAACATTTGGAAAAATACAACAAATAAGCCCCCGAACTGTTGAGCAACTGAAATCCTGTATATAAAACGAGAATGGGAAAACATGATGAAACACAGTAGTAAACATGCTCCTGTCCCAACTATTTTGAAATGTGTTGTTGGCATCAAATTCAAAATGGGCATATACTTTCCAAAAAACAATGTCAATTTTCAGTTTCAACATTTGATATGTGTTTGTTGTAGTATTTTCCTTGAATTCCTTTGCATTCTGTTTTTAATTTACATTCTGCACAGTGTCCCAACTTTTCTGGAATTGGGGGTTGTATGTTGTGAAAATGTTCCCATTGCATCCAAATAAACTAGGTGGATGGAAACTTTAAGGACACATATCCGTTTAATTGACACAGCTTACCTGTGCGAGGTTCATTCATGGGTCGACATGCTGTCCACTGGTTCTGGTGGGGGTCATATCTTTCGATGCTGGACAGATGTGATACACCATTGTGTCCTCCAACCACAAATATGAACCCTAACATGACTCCCACTCCAAAATTTATCCTTTTATTGGCCATGGGTGATACCATTTCCCAGGCATCTTTGCTGGGGTCGTAGCGCTCCACACTGTAGAGAAGCAAAGTTTGAAAAAGTTTAACAAAGCATTTGACATCTGCCTTATACATTATGTGGAGTCTGGGTTTATTTTATGTTTTCTAAATAATAATAGGCTGTATGTACAAGAATTAGTTTGAACATTTCAGGTTTTGGGGTTAAAAAAAAATTTTTTTTTGCCCCATTGCTATTTTGACAAACTTTTGGGAAATGCTAAGACTTGCAGATAGAGTGCTGCTGCAGTGTTTAAACACTGGGTCCACTCACTGTCCACTTGATTAGACACACCTACCTTGTTGGTATACCTTTTAAATGTAACATCAGAGATAGTAGCTCATCTGTTGCTACCGTTTGTGTTAATTATCCTCTAGTCCTTCATCAGTGGTCACAGGACACTTCCCACAGAAAGCTATTGGTTGGATATATTTGGTTTGGTTTTGGTTCTCAGTCCAGCAGTGACACTAAGGTATTCAAATGCACATCACTGCAAGCAAGTGAGAGTGTGTCATTGCAGCAACGTTTTCTGGTATAAGCTCCTAAATCAACCAAAAGCAGTAAGTACCTGAAATATGGCTTCTGCTGGTTGTTTTGTCTGCTCAGAGTGTGGCATATTTAGTTTAACCCCGTTTTCCATCTCTAGTGATCTCATGATAGTGGCTGTGTTTGTGCTAAGTGTCAGCTAGTTAGCTCTCTGGTGGAGAAGGTGGACCAGCTAGAGGTGCGCATGCAGGGTTTATTAAGGGACAGACAGCAAGATTCACTGCTAGCAGCTCTGTGTGCCTTAGGGAGAGTTAGAAGCCCCTCGACTCCAGCATTAGAGCCCTCACAGCGGGGTGAATGGGTGACGTCTCAGCGACATAGCTGGAAAACTAAGGCTAATGCTAAAGCTGAGGCCAAAGCTAGCCCACTGGAACACAACGCTCCTCCTATTCCTGTGTCAAACAAGTTTGCCCCGCTCAGTGAAGCACCTGCTTAGGAGCATGTTAAAAATGCCTGGTTATAGGAGACTCAATTGTTCGACACATGAAATTAGCTACTCCTTTAGGGCTAAACCGACCATCTGTGAACCACCTTGAGGCATCACCCAGGTTCAACTTTATTGAGACTGTGTCTTTGCCCCGAATTAAAACTAAATTTAATTGTAGAAAAACTCAATCAGCCCGTTTCAACAGCCTAATCAACATGTATCCATATTCAGATGATAGCACCAACACCTCAGATCTAAAGTTTGGATTACTCAATATAAGATCACTAAACTCAAAAGCAGTCATCGTAAATGAAATTATAAGTGATCATAAATTTGACATTTTCTGTCTAACTGAAACATGGGTTAGACCAGATGAACATTCAGCACTAAATGAAGCCACCCATGTAGACTATAATTATGTACATAGGCCAAGATTATTAGGCAAGGGAGGTGGAGTATGTGTAATCTACCAAAATACCCTAGATATTATTCAGAAATAATGTGACACCTTCACTTCTTTTGAGGTCCTTTCCATTCAAAATCCAGTCACAAAAAAGAATGCATTTTCATTATTTAACATTTACAGACCACCCTACACTACACCCTACTCTGAATTTTTAAAGGAATTTAGTGATTTCGCTGCAAACGTAGCTGTGTGCAATGATAAAGTAATAATTGTAGGAGATTTTTATATCCACTTTGAAAAGGCAGATGACCCACTAAAAAGGCATTTACTTCTATTCTAGACTCTGCTGGTATTACCCAAAATGTAACAGGGCCTACACACTACTGTAGACACACTTTAGAGATATAGTTTTGACACTAGGTCTTAACATAGACAGGCTTAATATCTTACCGCAAACCTCAGCAATCTCCGACCATTACCTAATTTCATATAAGATACGTCTTAACTATAATATATGTACGTCCCCTCACTATTCTACAAAGCGCTCAATAAAACATTTTACTGCCCTACAATTCACAGAAAACCTTCCAGAACTATCAACCCCAGTCTCCACTCCATCAGAACAAATGGAGTTAGATTTACTAACAGATTATTTAGAAAATACCTTTCGATCCACTTTAGAAAATGTGGCTCCACTTAAAATAAAAAGGATAAGACAGAAAAAGCTTGCCCCACGGTACAACGATAAAACCCGTACCTTAAAAGAAACAGTGTGGAAACTAGAGTGGAAATGGCAACAAACCAAGCTGGAAGTGCTCCACTCTGCCTGGAAGGACAGCCTTATTGAGTATAGAAATGCTCTCACTAAAGCTCACTTAGCATATCTGGCCTTGCTGATCGAGAATAATAAATACAATCTTAGAGTACTGTTTAGTGTGGTTTCCAGAATCACAAAAAAATCAGGCAGGTACTGAACCACAAATTCCGGCAACTCTCACCAGTGAAGTTTTTATGGACTTCTTTAATAATAAAATTGAAAATATTAGACAACAAATTCAATCCACAGTATTAAATCCAACTTGACTGTCATCTGACGTGGCTGATATCAAACAAAGCACAGTTGTTGAAGAAAGGCTGGAAACTTTTTACCCACTCCCACAGCTAGAACTAGAGAAGATTATGCCCTCTGCAAATTGCACAACCTGAACACTTGATGCAATTCCCTCAAAATTACTCAAAGAAGTACTACCAGTTATTATAAACCCTCTTTTAACTATAGTAAACTTGTTCCTTAGCCTGGCCATGTACCCAAAGCTTTTAAACAAGCAGTTATCAAACCTCTGATCAAGAAACCAAATCTTGATGTTAGCGTACTGTCTAATTACAGGCCTATTTCTAACTTACCATTTATAGCAAAGATCTTAGAAAAAGCAGTGGCCCAACAACTTAGTTCATATCTACTTAAGAACCACATGTATAAAAAATTCCCACATCAAAAAGGCCACATCACAGCAGTGAGACAGCTCTAGTTAAGATAACTAATGATCATCTTATTGCCTCTGATCAAGGCTACGTATCCCTGTTAGTGCTACTTGACCTCAGTGCAGCTTTCAATACAATAAACCACAATATTCTCCTAGAAAGTTTAGAATACATGGTTGAAATCACAGGGACAGCCCTATTGTGGTTCAAATCTTACCTAAGAGAATGTTATCAGTTCTATTTTAGGACCATTATTATTTACACTATACATGTCACCGTTAGGCACAGTTATAAGTAACCATGGCATTAACTTACAATGTTACGCAGACGATATGCAACTGTACATATCAGCCAAGCCTGATGACAAATACAGATTAAAGAAAATAGAGGACTGTGTAAAAGACGTGAAAAAAGCTGGATGTTACGTAACTTCCTCCTACTAAACAGTAACAAATCAGAGGTTCTCCTTCTGGGTCCAAAATTGGCAAGAAATGAATTATCAGATGCAATTTTAAATCTTGCTGACTTTCCAGTTACACCTGGGTCAGCAGCAAAAAATCTTGGCGTCATAATTGATTCAGATTTATCATTCGATCAACACATAGGCAGCATCACTAGGACAGCTTTTTTGCATCTTTGCAACATTGCCAAGATAAGCAATGCCTTATCCCTGTGTGACGCAGAAACCAGTACATGCACTACTGTCAGGATGTATGAGCAGGAATCTAAGCAAACTTCAACTAGTCCAAAATGCTGCAGCCAGGGTCCTCACTAAAACTAGAAAATTTGATCATATCAGTCCAGTGCCATCATCACTTCATTGGCTGCCTGTTAAAATCCATATTGATTATAAAATTATTTTATTGACATATAAAGCCCTACATGGGCTCGTTCCTGATTACCTGCAAGACCTTATTTCCTATTACGATCCATCACGACTACTCAGATCACAGAGTGCTGGCTTATTAATAGTTCCTAGAATTTATAAATTTTATAAAATCCTCAAACTCTGGAATGATCTTCCATAGAATGTTCGGGACTCAGACACAGTCTCAATCTTCAAATCTAGGCTGAAAACTTGCTTGTTAAGTTTAGCTTTTGGTAGTTAGTGTTCCCCCTTAGATAAAGGCGGCAGATCCAGGGGTCCACGGGCACAGGGAATTATAGTAAACTGAGACGCTGGTGCTGTCGTCCCGCCGCTCAGTCGCTCAGGTTTGTGGACGGTGGAGCGGAGGGATGCCAAACTGTGAGTGCTCTTGTGTCTGTGTGTCCTTCTGGTTATCTCCTTTTAGTTAAGCTGTTTTAATCAGATTTGCCAGAGTCATTAGCCACACTCTGGAAATGTTCACATTCCCTGTTTTACATATAAACGAACAGAACAATACTAATTTCATCTAAGTGAATGACCACCCACATGTCCAACCAGACACTGAAAGACGACTGACTGACGAGCTCTCCTGCTACCCAGTTCAGACCAGCTGCCCATGCCCCAGCTATTGCCACCTGCCTTGGACTAGCTGCCCACTCTACACTACACAAGTTTTCATAGACTCCTACCTATTACTACTACTAATACTACTGCTATTAATATAATATAATAATAGTAGTGTAATCATTTGTAGGTAGATTGACTAGAGGAGGATGGGTCCCGCCTTGTGAGCCTTGGTTCCTCCCAAGGTTTCTTCCTCAGTTCTAAGGGAGTTTTTCCTTGCCACTGTCGCCCCTGGCTTGCTCACCTGGGGGTTTTTACATTCATGTTAAAACTGTCTTTTCTGGAATTCTGTGAAGCTGCTTTGTGACAACAGTTGCAAAAAGTGCTATACAAATAAATTTGATTTGAAATTTTTTATTTGATTGATGATATTTAAGGTGTTCAGGACCTAACTAATAACCATTTACCAATTCTAAACCAATCCTTTGTACGAATAGCTCTCCAATGAAATGCTACCAATTTGACTTAGCAGTAGCAGTAGTAGTAGTAGTAGTAGTAGTAGTAGTAATAGTAATAATAATAATAATAATAATAATAATAATGATGATGAATAGCAACAACAACAGTTATCCTACCAAAAAAATGTACATATTCAGTTTAGTTTATTACTTGGTTGTATTAATATCAGTATTAACCGGCAGTGTTTTTGAGAGCAGAGTTCCTGGATTGTTACAATTAACACATCTGTAATTTGTCTCAAGGACCCACCCACAGCACTATTAGATCGACGACATATTGAGTAAAACCAACCCTTCTTTTCTCACCTTTCAAATCAAGCTCTCTATCTGTAGAGTTACACATGCATTCTCTTCTACACTACATAGAGTGGTAAGGCCATGTTGAGGGTGATCAGCACAGGAGGCCGGTTTATACTGTGTTTTTTTTTTTTTTTTAGTTCTGTGGTGTAATTGTTAATTATAATTATAGTTGTATCTCAAGTACTTTTTTTCTGCTTGCCATCACTGTAGATAAGAATGTGTTCTTAATATGACTTGCCTGGTTAGTTAAAGGAAGGTTACAGTACTCAAGTCATGTCCTAAAGTTAGGATAGCAATTTGGGAATTTTGTCTAGTTAGGATGCTTCTGTAATACTATTTTCCTATCTGGACTTAGGATAAGATTACGAACTTAGGAACTGTTCATTTGTTATAGCTTCAGTCCCAAGTTACTGCTGTAGCAATATTGCTATGAAATATTAGACATGTCATAATTTTAAACACACCATTTAGCTAACATTTTAGATAAAGTAACTTACTACACAATCCTAACATTTCAAACAAGAAGCTCCGCTAATACAGGCATATTTTGTAGTTGTAAGCAAGCTTCCTGTCACCATATAGTAATCCTCTTATTAGTGTATTTTAGTCTAATTGACCATTATAGGTTCAAGCTCATTTGTGATGTACACAGTGGCAAAGAAAGCAGGAGCTAAATCAGTGAAACTAGACACAAACCTAATTCAACCACACTCCATTAGTGAAATCACACATTCACAAAATAGCGCAACATGGCACAGCACAGAGTGGAAGTGGAAATATGAATATGAGTGATAGGATAACAGCATTACATCTAATAAAACCTATACAGCATCGCATTACATAACACGCCTTGTAATAAAGCAAAATGACTCGCCTATGACAAAAACCTCTCTCTCAAAGTCCACCAATCCATGAGTGAATTCAACCGGCAGCATAGCAACGACAGGCAAGGACAGCAGGAGAGTGTTTTACCTACCCTCACAGCTAGCCTCAAAAGCCATGCTTTTGTCCTTTCCAGAGTGAAATCCTCTGGCTGGTGTGGTCCCAAATGTGCAATCTCTAATTTCTGCTCTAATGGCAGGGTACCAAATTTAAAATTTATTATATTTTCAACTTGACTGATTACATTGCCTTGTCATTAGGAGTGGCTACCACAAATGATGAGGAACAGTGGCTAGCTGCATAGCAACAACCATGCTGTAAACAATGTTTAACATCTGAATGTATGCAAATGTATTATTTTTTATTGGCTGCTCTTAGTATGGGGCCAACATGACTGTGTCCGACAGTTGGTTACTGAAAGCACGTTGAACATGCGGAGCGTTTGCAACTGCTCAGTTTGGGCCCACACCCACCAGACAAAGACTGTTAGAAGAAATAGGTAGGCTACTGTAATTTCCACAACAGGAACAGGAAGATACTTTGAATGTATCAGACAATGCTACCATTGTCATATGTAATGAATATGCAACAATGGTAGTTACATATATATATATATATATATATATATATATATATATATATATATATATATATATATATATATATGCATGCAAATATTCACTCATTTTGAGTTTGATGCCTGCAACATGTTCTAAAGAAGTTGGGACAGAGGCAACAAAAGACTGAGAAAGTTGAGGAATGCACAAAAACACTTGTTTGGAACATTCCACAGGTGAACAGGTTAATTGGAAACATGTGAGTGGGTATAAAGGGAGCATCCCTTAAAGTCTCAGTCGTTCACAAGCAAGGATGTGGTGAGGTTCACCACTTTGTGAACAAATGCATGAATAAACAGTCCAACAGTTTAAGAACAATGTTTCTCAATGTGCAATTGCAAGGAATTTAGGGATTTCATCATCTACCATCCATAATATCATCAAAAGATTCAGAGAATCTGGAGAAATCTCTGCAAGTAAGCAGCAAGGCAGAAAACCAACATTGAATGCCCATGACCTTCGATCCCTCAGGTGGCACTGCATTTAAAACCGACATCATTCTGTAACGGATATTACCACATGGGCTCAGGAAAACCATTGTCAGTGAACACAGTTCGCCACCCCATCTACAAGTGCAAGTTAAAAGTTTGCCATGCAAAGTGAAAGCCATATATTAAGAACACCCAGAAACTCTGCCGGCTTCTCTGGACCCGAGCTCATCTAAGATGGACTGGCGCAAAGTGGAAAAGTGTCCTGTGGTCTGACGAGTCCACATTTCAAATTGTTTTTGGAAATCATGGACGTTGTGTCCTCCGGGCCAAAGAGGAAAAGGACTGTCCAGATTGTTATCAGTTCAAAAGAAAGCAATACCTGATGGTGGGGGGGGTGTGTTAGCGCCCATGGCATGAGCAACTTGCACATCTGTGAAGACACCATTAATGCTGAAAGGTACATACAGGTTTTGGAGCAACATATGCTGCCATCCAAGCAATGTCTTTTTCAGGGACGTCCCTGCTTATTTCAGCAAGACAATGCCAAGCCACATTCTGCACGTGTTACAACAGTGTGGTTTCTTAGTAAAAGAGTCCGGGTACTCTGGGTAGGCTGGCTGGCCTACCTGCAATCCAGACCTGTCTCCCATTGAAAATATGTGGCGCATTATGAAGCGCAAAATATGACAACAGAGACCCTGGACTGTTGAGCAACTGAAGTTGTACATCAAGCAAGAATGGGAAAGAATTCCACCTACAAAGCTTCAACAATCCTCAGTTCGCAAATGCTTATTGAGTGTTGTTAAAAGGAAAGGTGATGTAACAAAGTGGTAAACATGCCCCTATCCCAACTTCTTTGGAACACGTTGCAGGCATCAAATTCAAAATGAGTGAATATTTGCAAAAAACAATAAAGTTTATCCGTTTGAACATTAAAAATCTTGTCTTTGTAGTGTATTCAATTGAACATAGGTCAAAAAGGATTTGCAAATAATTTTATTCTGTTTTATTTATGTTTTACACAATGTCCCAACTTCATTGGAATTGGGGTTTATATATGGGTGTGTACATACACATACACACACACACACACACATAACTCACTTTGTAACATTTTCAATTACTTTAATGCAGACAGCCTGAGAGTCACTAGATTTTAGAGATTTAATTTAGAGTTGTTGCGATGCACAATCCTCTTTAGCAAAACTGACATGATTGTTTTAACCTTTTCAACTCCTTCCAACTGCATGGTTCCAAAACGCACTTCACCACATTCTTCATAACTTTCATATTTCATAAGCTACATTCAAATGTTGGGTGTCATATGGGAAATGTAATTTTAAGGCCTTATAATAAAGGAAGCTGAACTCTTGTCTACTGAGTTGACCCATTTTTCCGACTTAATGCCGAGTATACGAACACAGCTCTCCCTCCGGGAGTACTGGCCTGGAGTAGTAGCCCATACTCCTGGAGGACCTCCCACAAGGTATCTCGGGCAACACGGTCATAAGCCTTCTTATGTCCACAAAACACATGTAGACTGGGTTGACAAACTCCCATGCCCCCTTAACAGTCTGTGAGAGGGTGAAAAGCTGGTCCATTGTTCCACGGCCGGGATGGAATCTGAAAGTTGGCACACACCCTCCAGTTCCCCTTTTTTAAAAACAGAAAACATCACCCAGGTCTGCCAGTCCAAGGGAAATGTTCCCAAGGTCCATGCAATATTACAGAGGCATGTTAGCCACAACAGGCCCACAATATTCAGAGCCTTAAGCATCTCCTGACAAATCTCATACACCCCCGGTGCCTTGCCACTGAGGACCTCCACCAGGGAAATAGAACTTGACACACCAGAAGACCCCAGCCCCGAATCCCATGAGGGAGGCACGTCTCCTGGATTAAGGAGTTCCACCGACTGACAATATCCTCATTTGAAGTCAGAGTTTCTGCACCCCTGCCGAATATAGCTTGGGCGCAGCTACCCCGAGTCACCGGACAGTTGTCCAGAACCTCTGTGAGGCCGAACAAAAGTCTTTTTCCATCCTCACTATTCACTTGGGCCTACCGGGTCTGACCATCACTCATCCCTGCCAGCTCTGTTCACCTGAGTGTCCAGAACATATGGTCCCAAGTCAGATGAAATGACAACAAAGTCAATCACTGACCTTTGCCCCAAGGAGCTCTCGTTCCATGTACACTTATGAACAGAACATCCTGGTGTTTGAACTTTGTGTTCGTTATGGACAATCCATGCCTGGCACAGAAGTCCAATAACAATTCACCATTCGGGTTTAAATCAGGCAGGCCATTCTTCCCAATCGCGCCTCTCCAGGTCTCCCAGTCAATGCCAACGTGAGCATTGAAGTCTCCCAGTAAGACTGAGTCTGTAGGCGGGACCCTTTCCAGAATCCAGCCCACCTGCTCCAAGAAGGCTGAATACTCTGACCTGTTGTTTGGTGCATTAGCAACAGTCAGAGTTTTCCCCTCCACGATTTTAATTCACATTTGAAGCGACCCTCTCGTCCAACTGCATGGTCGCCAGCCGTGGACTCATGAGTATCCCCACACCCGCCCGGCACTTCTCACCCTGTGCAACCCCTGAGTAGGAGAGGGACCAACCCCTATCCAGTTTGGTTCCAGATCCGACACTGTGGGTGTAGGTGAGGCCAACTATATATAGTTGGTACCTCTCAAACTCCTGCACAAGCTCCGACTCCTTCCCCCAGTGAGGTTACATTCCACATACCAAGAGCCAGTTTCTGTCACAGGGGCCTAGGCCACCGAGGGCCTCCCTGCAATCTCCCACTGCCTATACGGCACTGCACCGCTCCGCCACACTGGACCTTGCAGGTGGTGGGCCCACATGGTCTCCCCACATTGCCTCTTCGGGCTGAGCCCGGCCGGGTTACATGGGCTGCCCGGCCACCAGGCGAGGGAGCTGAGCCAAAAAGGCAAAGCTCTCCATTTACCAGTCGGTCCACATCCCGACCCTCACCTATGGTCATGAGCTGTGGGTAATGACCGAAAGAACGAGATTGTGAATACAAGCGGCGGAAATGAGCTTTCTTTGTAGGGTGGTGGGCTACACGCTATTTGAAAGAGTGTAGAGCTCGGTCATCTGGATGGAGCTCAGAGTAGAGCCGCTACTCCTCTGTATTGAGAGGAGCCAGCTGAGGTGGTTCAGGCATCTGATCTGGATGCCCCCTGGACGCATCCCGGTGGGGGTGTACCAGGCACAGCCGACCGGGACAAGACCCCAGGGTCATCCTAGGACCCGCTGGAGGGATTATATCTCCAAGTTGGCCTGGGAGCGGCATGGCGTCCACAGGAATGAGCTGTAGGAAGTTGCGGGGGACAGGGTCGTCTGGGATTCTCTGCTCTCTCAACTGCTACCGCGACCCTATTTTGACTGAAAGGTTAACGATGATGATTATGATGATGATAAGCAAAAAAAATATTTCACATAAAACCCCTGTTTCGCAATGTAGATAAATGTAATGTCATTATACTAGGCATAGTGAATTATGCTGCATGTCATTGCACAAAATAACATTTAAAACAGATAGGACACTACTGCAGTTGTCCTAAAGTTAGAAATTTTGAAATGTTGGAAATTTTGTCTAGTTAGGATGCCTCTATAATACTATTTTTTTATCTAGAGTTTATGAACTTATAAAATTTTATTCTGTTATAGCTTCTGTCCTTGGCGATTATGACCTAACTGAATATTTTACCTCAATTACAATTAATTAATGATTATTTTGTTTTGGGTGTTTTTTGCCCAGCGAGGCTGCTACGTCAAAGAACAGAAGAAAAGTCTGAAAGTTTAAAGAGTACGAGGATGCGCACCAAATAAGTGACTGCATCCTTTTTATGGCGAGGCCAGCTGTCAGTTAGCTTCATGATTGCTCCTGTGTGGCTGGCGAAGATGAAACTGAAAGTTCTTGGAGCGACTCGTGTTTGTTCATAGTCATGATTGTTTACCTCTGGATGAGCCATGTGAAACATAGTTTACATACAGATCACATTTTAAAGGTATTGTGAACAGCCAAAAAATAAATAAATTAAATAAATAAATCAGATTTGGTGAGAAAATCTGATTTGGGACACTTTTACCTGCTGTGTGAACACATTAACCATTAAGTTTTTAAGGGGACAGTACATGAATGTACAGTGTGTGGAAAGGGTTAACACAATAAAAAAAAAAGCATTGAAATAACCGAGATAGTCAATATAACATCAGTTAAGAGGTTCTGAATGTTGGTTTTGATTACTTTCTGATTAATCGCCCAGCCCTACTAAACAGATAAGATTTCAGAGTTAAAATGTTTCTTTAATACAACCCCTGGTTCCCATCATCACCACTTTTCTGACTCAAACTCAGTAATGAAGCACTGGAATTACTCTTAACATCTTAATCGTTTAATTGCAATTTTCATAAGTCACTGGAATTCCCCTTTAATGTTGGATATGCAAGCCTTAGCACTATGGTGTTGGATAACTTAGGAATACTAATAACTAACTAATAATCACTGATGTACACAGGGATAAATGAACCAGTCTTTATGGTAACAGACAAAAATAAAGATCAATAATAATGTCATATAATCTTAAATTTGCTTGATTGTGGGGAGGTTTTAAATATTTTTCATATACTTTGTAAAATATGTATGAATTACTGTTTTCTGTCTGACCGCTCTGTGGACAGTATATTTAAAATGTTTTTATGTTGCATGAATTTAGTAACACGTTTTTATTTTTGCTATTTTGAGGAAAGATTTTTTTCTAAGTTTACTTTAACATTTATATTAATATTAGAAGCGTGAAAAATGATTGATTCTTAGATTAATCACTATTCTCTCTATACAGATTCTGAATCAAGTCACAATACTTACAAAAAAAAAATCTAATCAAAAATTTCAATAGCCCCTGGATTTACCCTAATGAAAAGTTCACAAATAGCCAAGGATATTATAAAGTAGCATACCTTGGCACAACCTGGCTTGAAAGAGGGAAAGAAATACAAGATCTCGCTAACTTGGACGTTACAGAAATTTTGTGTTTGAGGTAAAAGACCAGAAATCATATTAAAAATACCCTACATGAGACCACAACTTTGTTTAGCATTCAACACATACTCAGTAATATTCAGAATTAAGCTTTAAAAGCTGGGGCCTACTCTCCAGTTCTACTGATAACCGCCTTTGCCCCTGCCCCTTCTCACTCATGCCCTTGACATTCATGCTCCCTCCCTTTATATTCCATCAGTTTGCTTCTCAAAATGAAGTATTTTGTATTTTTTGAGCTCTGTATTTCATTGGTTAGTATCTCTGTTCTGGTTTTGACCTCAAGCAGCCTATTAGCTGGTATTTAGACTGTGTTTGTGACAGTGTTTGTGACACTAACAGGCAATGTTTTCAACCACTACCATATCTGACCTGCTTTTTATGAAAACACAGCTGCACAATACAATTTAGGTGGGAAAATGTTATTACAATTAATCCCGCAATTAAATCAGTTCATTAGTATGGGCATAATGCGACATTCTGGATTATGTTTTTTTTAGCCTATTTGATTATTATTTTATTGAGTGTTAAATTTCTGCTTGGGATCAAATTTGATTGAATTCAATTACAATTTGACCAGTAAGGTTTTTTTTTGACAAGTAAAATTTTAATTTAAAATTTTTGAAATATCAAATACTACAGTTGAGCCTATTTTTTTTGGATATGTGCACAGTGACACTGAAATGACAACTTTTGTTCTTTTGGACAACTTATGTGAAATAACTATTTCGTACGAATATGAGATGATTTCAGATTACTCCAATATGCGACAGCAGCCTGCTCATTTCTAATGGTTTTATCTTGGTATTAGGTCTTACATTTGAGAAGGATGCAAAGAAAAACATTACTAAAATCTTGATCTAAAGGATACATATCAATCAAACTCATACAGAAAAAATGTGTTGCAGTCTTTAAGTATTCAGCTTACCTGTTCATGTGAGCAGGTCCATAGCCCCCAATGGCATAAATCATACCATCTAGTACTGCAGTGGCAAAACAACTGCGTGATTTAGTCATGGCTGCTACCGGCTGCCACTCTTTGACCTTGTTTACATATTTCTCCACTGACTGAAGATAATATTGGCCATCATATCCCCCAAGTGCATATAGTTCCCCTGCCAACACCACAACTCCCAGCGTGCTCCTACACTCTGCCATCCGTTCCACAGAGGACCAGGTGTTGCTGTCTGGGTCCCATTTCTCCACTGTGCTCTCATGGCGTCTGTAGCTGATGCCCTGTCGCATGTGTGTGGCAATGCCGCCCACGACATACACCTTCTGGTCCAGCACGGCAATTCCAAACTCACAGCGGGGCACGTTGAGTGGGGCCAGCCCAATCCAGGAGTCTGTCTGAGGGAAGTACATCTCCATACTGCCAAAGAGAAAAAAATAAAGCTTAATCAAAGTACTTCCTTCCTTAATTTTGCCATGATATACATTTTATTTAAGTGATCAAGTTAAATTAAAATAGTAACTCCTTGGACACAACACTTTTTCTGCGTGGCTGTCATGCTTATTACTTCAGCTCACTTTGAAATAATATTGTTTCTTAAGATGCACATCTTATTAGTTATTATGCAATGGTGACCAGTAATAAAATACATGCACTTAATTACTAAAGTACATTTTTAAGTCTCTGAACTATATTAAAACATTTACTTCGTGAATTACTTTTACATTTCCCATTCATTTTCAAAATAAATTATTACACTTTTCGCTTCAGTACTTTCTGCACTAATGTGCCATTTTCAATGATGAGACCGATCTCAGTACATTCCTCTCCAGATTCAACCAGCATGTGCTCTGTCTGACCAGAGAGAGAAACACACTAGATCATGTTTCATATGGATATATAGGATGCTTACAGTACTACTCTGCCATTCAGGAAAAGTGACCAAAAGCGACTCTCTCACTGCTCATGGAAACCAATGTACTGGCAGCACCTGAAATGGGTTAAAGGTACAGTACCATAAGTGTGCCTGTGGCGAGAAAGCGCAGAATCAACACTATAGGACAGCTTTGCATGCACAGACTGGGACATGTTCAGAACATCAGGCACCACAGAATCTCAGGTAGATGTGAACAAACATGGGACAGATTTGTGCATTTTTTTACAGCTCTTAAATTCAAATTCACTTCATCAAAAACTCAGACTATTGGTGCATGACACAGGGAATCCAGGCAGCGAATGACTACAAGAGCAAAGTCACTAGCTCATTGGCCACAGATACCTCCTTCTCAGTTGAACTCATCTCATTCTCTGCCAGCTTCAAAGCCATCTGCTGTTCCCACCTGCTTTAGTCACAACCATCATCCCCAAAACAAAGAAACCTAACATCACATAACTCAATGACTATTGCCTAGTTGCACTCACACCCATCATAATAAAGTGCTTTGAAAGACTAGTCTTGTGTTAAAAATTGCCTCCCTAGAACTCTGGATCCTCATGAGCTCAACTATGATCTGAACAAATCTACCAAAGAGGTGATCTACCTGGAAATGCACATTACATTGAACAATCTGGAGAACAAAAACAAGTAAAAGTGCTGTTCAGCATTAAACACAATTATCCCCTCTAGACTTTTGAAGCTCAAGACCCTAGAAATAAGTCACACAGTCTGCAGCTGGATTTTAGGTTTTCCTCAGGCCTCAGTCTGTTAGGATGGGAAACCACACTACTCCCACTCACACTTTCAGCACAGGCTGTCCATAAGGCTGTGCCATTTCTATTGGAATAACAATAAATGATACATGAAATTCCAATTTGCTTGAGTATTTCCTTTGCATGTGCTCTTCTGTATTTAGTCATATAGGACAAAAGCTCTGTATTACAACAAAACAGAACAATTCAAAAACTTAAATCTAATTAGGAGATGGACATTTCACAGCTTTCATTCTACCTATGAAACCAAGCAAACAAAGCAGTCAGCCTGAATCACACCTGCATGTTCAATCCAGTTTGCCCAGTACAGAATTTTTCTGGCTGTAGTCTGTCCATGCCAAAAAGTAATCTTAAGCACATCAAGGACATAGTTTATTGGTTGGTGGTTGTGACTGTAACCATTTTCTAGTTACAGAGTTTTTACTTGCTAATATAATTCTACAATGGTATTTTCTATTGCTTTATTCATCTGAGGAGGCAGAAGACACAAATACAATACTTCAAAACTAAATAGCACTAGCTCTGCTACTTTGTGTTTTTTCATACAAGAAATTAAGAATAAATGTATAGCTCTAAAACATATGATAGTGATATGCATTTGTTTCTCCACATTCCCTCCAATATTGTGAGCTAACTGAAGAACAAAAGTGCTTCTTTTCTGATGGATTTATAAAAATTTTTTTAAAAAACTTGTATTTTTTTCCAGCAATTATCAGAGGAAATTGCCTGCCATTGAACTGAACAGATACTTTCCCATTCTTCTACAGTTCTGACCGAATAACCTTCTTGCATCAATTTTTGTTGTATATATTGTTGATTCTAAGAAATAATTTTGGTAGTCTCACATAATTCATTGCTCCACAAAATAATTCTATAAAACTGTTTGTGTCTTTACTGTGATATTTACTTTAATTTCTAAATTGTAGTAATGTCTGAATAGTAAATAACAGTAGTAGTCTTTTCGTTCTAATTCATATTTTTCTTACCTGCTTTGGAAAGCTGCTGCTTTGTCCACACTGCTTTTACAGTGTGGACAATGTGCAGCAATCACTTTAACAGCCTATAATTTAAATATATGGTCTTAACACCATCAATACAAAAACGTACAGAGGACAGTTTGGACCCCTTTTTCTAATGCTTGTGACCCCAATTATTTCAAAACATATTGCATATATTTTCAATCTATCTATTCAGCACATATAACTCACTTCACAAAGGAGGTGATGCCACTGATCTTCATAAGTATAGATCTATTTCAAAATTGTCATGTTTGGCCAAAATCTTAGAAACCTTAGTAAATTATCAACTCAAGGCATTTCTGCAAAGAAATTCAATCTGCTTTTAGAGAAAAGCACAGCATGATCTCTGCAGCTACTTTCATCTTAAATAACCTTTTCAGTGCCATCAATAAAAAGAAACGTTGTGCAGCCATTTTCATTGACCTCTCTAAAGCCTTTGATACAGTTGATCATTCCCTACTCTTGAAAAGCCTACAAAACTTTGGTTTCGATCTCAGGGCTACTAACTAGATTAGAAAAGATCTCTCCAATAGACAGCAGTGTGTGGGCCTAGGACAGAATAAATCAGAGCTACTTCCAATAACAAAGGGTTCAATCCTTAGACCAATATTATTTAATATGTATATAAATGACCTTGCCACCTCAATTGTTGACTGCAAAGTACACTTATATGCTGAGGACACTTATCTTGTAGTGTTCGACTGACTATACTGGTACTGCAGTAGATAAAACTGCAGCATTCTTGTCCTACAATAGGCTTTTTTCAATGATTAACTAGTTTTAAATGTTGAGACTTTTATATTGTTTTCCAAAGCTGCTAACATTGAATCAATGTTTTAAATCACAGCCCTTGAAACAACATTATTGTCTGTTCTGGATTATGGTGACGTGTTATACAAATATGCACCTGTAATTACTTTGAAATCTCTTTGTCTCTCTAGTCATATATGCTGCCTTATGATTCATTACTGGTGACCCCTACAACAGCCATCATTGTATACTATATGCCAAGGTTGGCCGGTCATCTCTGTCTGTGCGTCAGGAGACACATTGGCTTCTTTTTAATCTATAAAGTGCTCTTACTGGCCATTTGCTATCATACACCACAGAAATGCTCAGTGTAAACAATGCAGTTTCAGTGACTGGATCACCCTCCTTCAGATGCCAAGAGCTTTTACAAAGCTGGGAAAATCCGTAAAAGTTTCACCTTACCCTTACCCCTAGAGGCACCCACCTAATAACCCCAGTCCCCAAAGTAAATTTTACATTACTAAACAAACAACCCAATTAACACAATAAATGAATATGAGAATATATGATTAAAGAATTGGGATAGAGAGGAGAAAAAAATTAAATAAAAATAAATAAATAAATAAATACATACAAAAAAATGACATGATACATTTTTTTTATAAAAACAATAATAATAATAATAATAATAAAATAGAATGGGGGGGGGGGGGTCAGTCATCTGGCATGGTCTGAAGAGAATTGAAATAAGAAAGCAAGAGGTTCCACTTGCAGCAGTATTACCTCTCAGAGTAAACCTTATCCTATCAAGTGCATGACATCGCAAAGCCACCTTGAAATTAAGGGGGGTTTTGGAGATTTCCTAACAAGAAAATGAAGTGCCTCGCTAATAAGGATGTAAATGCCAAAATGTCCAATTGTCCACTGGTGAGCAGGGGTAAATTTGCAGAAAAGCCAAATATTGCTAAAGGACAGCTCATTTTGATGTCCACGCCTAGATCTTTTGACAGTTTTAAAGTAAGCAAGCCAAAACCTGCGTAAAGTGGGACAGAAAAAAATACATATGGCTCAGATTACACGGTGGGGCAAGACATTTATCACATTGGTCGTTGGTGGTGTTCGGATAAAATTTTGATAGCTGAGATTTAGATCGGTGAACTCTGTGCAATACTTTAAATTAAATCAATTGTAATCTTGCACAAGGTACACTTACCCGCACCTCGGTGATAGCCTTATCCCACCATTGGTCTGTTAAGGCAATGCCCAGCTCGTATTCCCAAGATCTTTTAATTTTATTTGTGGAACATTGGTCCAGATGAACAAGCTTCGAATAGATGTTGGATATACAAAATTTTTGAAAGGGATCTAAAGACAGGAAGTCATCCAAGGGATATCCAACAGGTAGGTGGATGTAATCCAAAAAAAGAGAAGGGACACAGTGTCTAATTTGCAAGTATCTAAACAAGTGGGAAGGGGGCAGGATGAATTCAGCTGATAACTGAGCAAAGCTACAAAAAATACCATCTTTAGAAAGATCATGAAGGGATTTAATACCTCTGCTGTGCCAGGTAATAAAAGCAGCATCATTCAGGGTGGGTGGGAAAAAATGGTTATCCAATATAGGCAAAGACGATGAAGGTGACATAAATTTAAAGTGGCGCCTAAATTGAATCCAAATCCAAAGGGTAGAGAGGACTATGGGGTTGATGGTAAAATCAGTAAGCATGAGATGTAAGGAGGAAGCTAGAAGTGCAGATACTGAAGATGAAGAAAGGGAGTGAATTTCAATTTTAACCCACAGCAAATTTGGGGAATGAAGCAAACACAAGACTTTTTTAATATGGGCTGCCCAGTAATAGAATAGAAAATTAGGAAGGGCAAGCCCCCCATCAAATTTGAATCTCTGCAACAAGGATTTCCTCACTTTGGGAATCTTTCCATCCTATATATAGGAAGTGATGAGCTGATCCAAAGTTTAAAAAAAAAAGATTTAGGGAGAAGTAGAGGAATAGTTTGAAACAGAAAATAAACTTAGGCATAACATTCATTTTTACAGCATTTACTCTCCAAATAAGTGATAAGGGAAGAGACTTCCATCTTTGTAAGTCCAGTTTCAATTTATCAAATCAAAGGTGAGAAATTGTTATGGAAAAGAGAGGGCAAAGTTCAAGAAATATGGATCCCTAAATACCTAAACCCAGCAGGGGCGTATTTAAACAGAATAGCGGATTAAGTGATAAAGCAAGTTAACGTTTTTTATTCATCAAGATTGCCACAGGTTTGTTACCTGATCTGTATGCTGATGAAAACACATACTTGAACTCTAATCTATTTAATTTTGCATGTTACGCCTCAGGGTAGGCTTCCGGTAAAAAGGTTATATGAGCTTTTTCAGCTGTAAAAATATAAGTGCATTCAAACAGATTGAGAATTCAATTTACGTTAAACGATCTTATTCTAAATTTGGTCGTACTTCCCTGCCTTGTATGCTTTCATAGTACTGTTCAATTTGTATCTCAAAATTATACCATGAATCGAAAGGACCCTCTACAATGTTTGTAAACCCAAAGAAGAATAAACAAAAACAAAAAAAAATGACATGACCACTTCCATGTCACAACATTTTTAGAATTTTCCAGTTATCAACCGGGGAAAATCCAACCAAAGTCAGTACAATCAAGCACAATCCTTCAAGTCACCTGAAGGAGTTTCTCTTTGTAGCTTGCAACCTCTCATTTACCAACATGTTTAGTCTTTCTGCTTGCTACTGCAGCTTTTGATGTTCCATGAGTATGGTGTTTCAATGACCATGACCAGCATATCCCTCGCAGCCAAGTACATGTATTCTTTCATTCCTTCACTGTAGTACACTCTCAGTTTTGCTGGGAAAATCAGTTTAAACCTACCCTCCATTAGGACATCTGGAACAAAGTCATGGTTGATATTTATTTTATGACCTCGCCATGTGAAGCTCTTCTTAGCCCAAGCAAGCCTTATAATCTCTTCTTTTATTCTTTCAGTAATCCCTCAAGGAAAGCCTCCATGGTGGTATTGTCTTCAGAACCCTCAGGCACACTGTAGATGCTTGCATTCTACCATGTGGAATGGCCTTCTTGATTTCTTAGCCACAAACAAAGCTGTTCTTGTAGCTTTAGCATTTCTGTGACCAACTCCTCTGTATATATGTCTATGCTCCTTCAGTGAATGCTGCAAGTTCGTCTAATCTTTATTCGACTTATTTCTGCCATTCTATTGCTTAGTTGCTTTTGGTTGTTCTTTCTAAATTCTTTTATCTTGCTAACAAGGTTGTTGAGATTAACTTTCCTGTCTTCATATCTCGTTTCAAGTGAGCAAGTCAGAAAACAATGTGAGCTTTATAGATAATTGGTCGACTTTAGAGGGCAAGCCTGGTCTTTTGAGCTGGAGGGTACTGGTCTCATTTCCAATAGCACAGTTCATAGTTTCTCAGAGCAGGACAGTCAGTAGCTGCCACGCACCCAATTGAGACTCTATTGCACAAATTAAACAAAATTTCAGAAAGTCTCAAGTTTGTTCTATTCATCTAATCATTCTTAAATCAGTTAAAGCAAATGACTGTTGGCTTTACTGAAAATAAAAGGGTCCATTCATTATTGCAGCCACACCGCTTGCTTAAATCGTAACACATGCTCTTTGCCATGTTCTCATGTTAAGCAGAATAAAATCCTAGGCTAGGAGATTTATCAGAAACCTCGCAGATCCATTAGCTCCTATCAGTCCTTCTTCTTCTTTCGGTTGCTCCCTTTAGGGGTCGCCACAGCGGATCATCTGCCTCCATCTTGCCCTATCCATTGCCTCCTCTACTTTCACACCAACCATGTCCATGTCCACCTTCACTACATCCATAAACCTTCTCTTAGGTCTAGCTCTTCTCCTTCTACCTGGCAGCTCCATCTCCAACATTCTTTGACCAATATATCCACTATTCCTCCTCAACACATGTCCAAACCATCTCAACCTGGCCTCTCTGGCTTTATCTCCAAACTGCTCCACCTTCACTGTCCCTCTGATCTGCTCATTTTTAATCTTGTCATTTAATCCTGTCCACTGCCAACGAAAATCTCAGCATCTCCATCTCCGCCACCTCCAGCTCAGCCTCCTGTCTTTTAGACAGAGCCACAGTCTCCAAACCATACATCATAGCAGGACGCACTACTGTCTTGTAAACCTTCCCTTTCACTCTTGCTGCTATCCACACATCACATATGTCACACATCAACCCTGACATCCGTCTCCACCCACTCCATCCTGCCTGCACCCTCTTCCTCACCTCTTTTTTGCACTGTCCATTGCTCTGGATGGTTGACCCAAGATATTTGAGGTCATCCACCTTTACGACCTCTACTCCTTGCATCTTCACCTTTCCACCTGCCTCCCTCTCGTTCACACACGTGTATTCCATATCTCTACTGACCTTCATTCCTCTCCTCTCCAGTGCAAACCTCCACCTCTCCAGATTCTCTTCCACCTGCTCTCTACTCTCATCTGCAAACATCTTGGACCAAGGAGCCTCCTGCCTGACCTCATCTGTCAACCTGTCCATCACCACTGCAAACAAGAAGGGGCTCAAAGCTGATCCCTGATGTAACCCTACCTTCACCTTCAAACCATTTGTCACTCCTTCTGACCTTCTCTGTACTTCTCTACCAACACTCTCAATGCAAAAATTGCATCTGTGGTACTCTTTCTGGGCATGAAACCAAACTGCTGCTCACTGATCTGAACCTCTCGCCTTAGCCTTGCTTCAACAACTCTTTCCCATACCTTCATGGTGTGGCTCATCAACTTTATACCTCTGTAGTTACTGCAGCTCTGCACATCACCCTTGTTCTTAAAAATGGGGACCAATACACTGCTTCTCCACTCATCAGGCATCCTCTCACTCTCCAGGATTTTGTTAAACAACCTGGTTAAAAAGTCCACTGCCTTCTCTCCTAAACATCTCCATACCGCCACAGGTACGTCATCTGGACCAACTGCCTTTCCATTCTTCATCCTTTTTAAAGCTGCCCTCACTTCCACCTTACTAATTCTCTGCACTTCCTGATCCACTATCTCTCCCCCCGTTGTCCTCCTCTCTCTCTCGTTTTCCTCATTCATTAGTTCTTCAAAGTACTCCTTCCATCTACTCAACACTCTCTGTTCACTCACTAGTACATTTCCCTCTCTATCCTTTATCAGCCTAAGCTGCTGTACATCCTTTCCAGCTCTATCTCTCTGTGTAGCCAAACGATACAAGTCCTTTACTCCTTCTTTACTCTCCAGCCTCTCATAAAGCTCATCATAGGCCTGAGCCTTTGCCTTTGCCACCATCTTTTTGCTATGCAACTAGCCTCACAGTACTCCTGCCTACTTCCTTCATCTCTCTGGTTATCCCACTTTTTCTTAGCTGCCTTCTTCTTCTGAACTCTCCTGGACTTCCTCATTCCACCACCAACTTTCCTTGTCTTCTTTCCTCTGACCAGACGAAATACCAAACACATTCTTGCCAGTTTCTCTCACCACCTTAGCTGTATTTTCCCACTCCTCAGGTAGCTCCTCACTGCCCCAAGGGCCTGTTGCAATTTTTCCCTAAACTGCCTGCAACCATCCTCCTCCTTCAGCTTCCACCATCTAATCTCTGGGTCTGTCTTCACTCTCTTCCTCTTCTTTGTTTCTAATCTCATTCTGCAGACAACCACCCTATGCTGCCTTGCTACACTTTCCCCTGGTACCACTTTACAATCTCCAATCTCCTTTAGGTGGCATCTCCTGCTAAGGATATAATCCACCTGTGTGCACCTCCCCCAACTCCTGTATGTCACCCTGTGTTCTTCCCTCTTCTGAAAATATGTGTTCATTCAAAGCCATTTCCATTCTCTTTGCAAAATCTACAACCATCTGACCTTCTGCATTTGTCTTTCACACCATACATACCCAGCACCTCTTCCTCCCCTCTGTTCCCTTCACCAACATGTCCATTGAAGTCTGCACCACCAATCACCAATCTCTCCTCTCTAGGGACACCATCTACCACTTCATCCATCTTACTCCAAAATTACACTTTCTCCTCTAACTGACAACCAACCTGTGGTACATATGAACTGACCACATTCAAAATTACACCATCAACCTCCAACTTCAGGCTCATGATCCTGTCTGACACTCTGACTCATCCAGAACACTTTTCCCAAGCTGTTCCTTTAATGGTAAAATGGTGAACGTCGAATAACTTCCTCAAACACAACTCAGGATGTGTTTCTTCTTCTTGGAACAAAAGCTGCTAGAAATAAACTTATACACTTAACATAACTCAGTTGCGTCAGGTACATCTGTCCAAAAAAAAAAAAAAACCTGGTGATCCCAATCAGTCCCTCGAAACACATGTAACCAATATTACTACAACAGCTTTTCTCCATCTATGAATGCATGAAGCTAGTTCATGCAATTAATACCCTAGGACTGTATTATTATATTACTGTAATGCCCTGCTGTCTGGATGTGCCATACACACACACACACAGTACCTCATAAAAGTGATTACACCCCACACATTTCTGCAAATATTTTATCATCTTTATATGAGACAACACTATAGAACAAAAACTTCAGTATAACCTAAATAAGTGTACAGCTTGTACTGTCCTCTGAAAATAACTCAACACACAGCCATTAATGTCTAAGTAGCTGGCAACACAAGTGAGTAAACCTCACAGTCTCCAAATTGTGCTCAAAGTGTCAATATTTCATGTGACCAACATTATTGTCTAGCACTGCCTTAACCCCCTTGGGCATGGAATTCACCAGAGCTGCATAGGTTGCTACTGGAATCCTCTTCCACTCTTCCATGATGACATCATGGAACTGTTGGATGCTAGACACCTTACGTTCCTCCTCCTTCTGCTTGAGGATGCCTCACAGGTGCTCAATTGGGTTTAGGTCTGGAGACATACTTGGCCAGTCCTGCCATGCAGCACAGTTTTGGAAGGGAGAGGATCATGCTCTGCTTCAGAATGTCACAGTACATGTTGGAATTCACGTTTCCCTCAATGAACCACAGCTTCCCAGTGCCGGCAGCACTCATGCAGTTCCAGAACATGGTGCTACCACCACCATGCTTGACTGTAGGCAAGAGACAGTTGTCTTGGTACTCCTCACCACACATGCTGGACGCCATGGTCTTGTCGGACTACATGACATGGCTCCAGTAATCCATGTTCTTTGACTGCTTGTCTTCAGCAAACTGTTTACGGGCTTTCTTGTGCATCAGCTTCAGAAGAGGCTCCCTTCTGTGATGACAGCTATGCAGACTCTGAACTGATGCTTTGTGCTTTTGTCTGAGCACTGAGCAACCTCTGCAGCAATGCTAGCAGCACTCATGCGTCCATTTTTTGAAGCCAAAATCTAGATATGATGCTAAACATGTGGACTCAACTTCTTTGGTCGACCCTGGCGAGGCCTGTTCGGAGTGGAACCTGTCCTGGAAAAATGCTGTATGACCTTGGGCACCACGCTACAGCTCAGAGTGTTAGCAATCTTCTTATAGCCTAGGCCATCTTTGTGGAGAGCAACAATTTTATTTCTCACATCCTCAGAGAGTTCTTTGCCATAAGGTGCCATGTTCAATATCCAGTGGCCAGTATGAGTGAATTGTGCCCAAAACACCAAATTTAACAGCCCTGCTCCCCATTCACACCTGGAATCTTGTAACTCTAACGAGTCACATTACACCAGTGAGGGACAATGGCACAATTGGGCAAAACTTGTACATGTTCACTGTGAGGTGTACTCACTTGTGTTGCCTGCTATTTAGACATTAATGGTTGTGTGTTGAGCTATTTCCAGAGGACAGTAAATTTATACTGCTATACAAGCTGTACACTGATTACTTTAAGTTATACCCAAGTTTCATTTTTACAGTGTTGTCCCAGGCAAAGATAAAATATTTGCAGAAATGTTATATTTCAATATAACTCCAAGTAAATCAAACTTCTGTGAAATCAAACTGTTCGCTTAGGAAGCAACACTGATTGTCAATCAATTTAACATGATGTTGTGCAAATGTAACAGACAACAGGTGGAAATTATTGGCAATTAGCAAGACACACTTTTGAATGTTGGTGGTTTCACACTTGTGGTAGCATGAGACGGACTCTACAACCCACACAAGTGGCTCAGGTAGTGCAGCTCATCCAGGATGGCACATCAATGCGAGCTGTGGCAAGAAGGTTCGCTGTGTCTGTCAGCGTAGTGTCCAGAGGCTGGCCCAGGAGACAGGCCAGTACACCAGGAGACATGGAGGAGGCTGAAGGAGTGCAACAACCCAGCAGCAGGACCGCTACCTCCACCTTTGTGCAAGGAGGAACAGGAGGATGGTATGAGGGCCCGACATCCACAGATGGGGGTTGTGCTCACAGCCCAGCACCGTGCAGGACGCTTGGTATTTGCCAGAGAACACCAGGATTGGCAAATTCGCCACTGGCGCCCTGTGCTCTTCACAGATGAAAACAGGTTCACAGGGAGCACATGTGACAGACGTGACAGACTCTGGAGACGCAGTTGAGAGTGATCTGCTGCCTGTAACATCCTTCAGCATGACCGGTTTGGCAGTGGGTCAGTAATGGTGTGGGGTGTCATTTCTTTGGAGGGCCGCACAGCCCTCCATGTGCTCTCCAGAGGTAGCCTGACTGCCATTAGGTATTGAGATGAGATCCTCAGACCCCTTGTGAGACCATATGCTGGTGCGGTTGGCACTGGGTTCCTCCTAATGCAGGACAATGCTAGACCTCATGTGGCTGGAGTGTGTCAGCAGTTCCTGCAAGATGAAGGCATTGAAGCTATGGACTGGCCCGCCTGTTCCCCAGACCTGAATCCAATTGAGCACATCTGGGACATCATGTCTCACATGATGGCATACTTTCAACAAGGTGTTGGAAACATTCCTCAGAGATTTTGGTTGGTTATTTGAGTTCCTGCTGCCTTTCTATCATCTCAAACCAGTCTGCCCATTCTCCTCTGACCTCTCAGATCAACAAGGCCTTTTCGTCTACACAACTGCCACTCACTGGATATTCTCTCTTTTGGATCATTCTCTATAAACCCTAGAGCGTGAAAATCCCAGTACATCAGCAGTTTCTGAAAAACTCAGACCAGCCTGTCTTGCATCAACGATCAAAGTCACTTAAATCACTGTTCTTCCCCATTCTGATGCTCGGTTTGCACTTCAGCAAGTTGTCTTGACCACCTCTACATGCCTAAATGCACTGAGTTGCAGCCATGTGATTGGCTGCTATTTGTGCTAACAAGCAATGTAACAGGTACATATATATATATATATATATATATATATATATAAATAAAAATATACAGGTATATAAATATATACACACACACACACACACACACACACAACAAATGAAACGCAATGGTTCCACTGTTACCTTTCCAAAGTGGCGAAGAGCCCAGCTTTGCCTCCCACCGCAAGAAGGACCTTGGGGGCACAGCGAGGTCTTGTAGACAGCACTGTCTGGTACGAAAGCCGGTGCTCAGGCATGAAGTGGTATTTGAGAGCCTCATTAAGAAGGTGCTTGCAGGCATGATCATCACGGACAAGGTGCTTAGCCTCATAGAGGCGGGTGAGAAATTTAACACTAAGCAACGGCAACCGCACACAATGGAGGAGCTGAGCCAGGTACTGCTGCCTCTCTGTCAGATCATATTTAATCCATGACTCCAGGGCATAGAAGACTGTCTCTTCTGTGACCACTTTTAAGCAGTCATTGGAAACTATCTCGTCCAGCTCTTCCCTGGTCAGCTCAAAAAACTCCTCTGTTTGACAGACCTCCTCAAAGTTTTGACAGATGAATTTAGTGGCTGCCAGACAGAGATCGTGGCAGCCATACATTTCTGCAAAACGAGAAATACCAATACAATTCCCAGCATCCAACTGACTCTCCAAGAAACTGCAGCACTCTTTCAACACCAGTTTGACCTGGAGGAGGTTGGCAGCTGGAAGAAGAGATTCCACTGTTTCCTGTGAAATAAAAACTGTTCCTGTGTAGGCATATTCCACAATGGCCTGAAAAAGATACAGAAAACAGCGCTGAAAAATTTAAATAACATAGCCTGTCATCAGGTTATTTTGGAAATAAGGGCTAGTTTGGCAAGTATATCTGGGTAATAACTGATTAAGACAGCTTTAACCAAGTATTAACCTGTTTTTGCAAACTGAAAAAAGGGGACAGAACCAAACTCTTATCACCTGTAATGCAGCTTCATCAATGCACTGGAACTCAACCTCTGAAGTCTCCTTCTCAGAAAGATTGCCAGTGAACATAGCCTTGAAGTATGGACTGATGCTGGCCAGGACCACTTTGTGGGCATGGATCTTGACATCTCCCACTCGCAGTACAATATCACACAGCTCATGGTCTTGCCGCAACAACTGTAGGCCTTGCAGCAGCTGCTCTGAGTGGGGTCGTGTGAGACTGGCAAACATATAGGACTGAGACTGTTGATCCATCTTTTAAGAGAGACACATACAATATTATTATTTCATTAATAAATTAAAAAACACTTTTTTTACACAGCATGTTAACTGCAAAATTACTACATCTTGTAGCATCTTGTCTGTAAATATGGGTCTTATCTTGCCTGTGGCTGTAGACATAATTCTTAAACTAATACCCCTATTCTGTAACTGTCCCTGGTCAATACTAAATCTATGAAACAGAACTTGAGAGAATATAAGATTGTGCTTCTCATATCATTATTAAAACTTTGTGCAGAAAGGTTTGCAGTTTTACATCTGATAGCTTTCAAACCTGTTCTTTAAACCATGCAAAATAGGTCTGCTTCAACCTAGTGATGTAAAAAATGTGTGTCCAATGCAAATTTTAGGGGCTAAAATTCCAATAATGAAAATATCAACCACTAAAATTATTATATATTACTTTTATTACCATCATTATTATATTTTATGTTTTATATTATTAACCACAAAGCTACTCCAAACAAAACATGTTGGTTGGCGTTTGTGTCTAGCAGATTTAAGTAAAGAATCACTGCATCACCAGCGTAACTTCATGTTAAAAAAAAAAGCTCAAACTTTGATATTATCCATATACTACTACTACTACTATTAATAATAATAATAATAATAATAATAATAACAAAGAAAAAAAAGACAGACAATCAGTGTAGCTCTTTTAATATGTGACTGATAACTGCTCTACTTTTCTTTTGTTAGGATCCATGCTGCATTTTGTATGAGAGGATGTATTATTATCTTAATAAGCCCTGTTAGAAGAGTATTACAGTAATAAATTCTGCTTGTAACAAATGAAGTAACAATTTTCTCTGCATCATTCTGAGACAGAAAGGTTGTTTTAGCAATATTTCTCAAATGATAAAAAGTTACTTTCATGACTGTGTTTATACGCAGGTTAAAACAGAGCTTACACCCAAGTTGATCTACTAGTTAGTTTACTAGTTACGCTTTATCATAAAAGTGTGGCAACTGTGCAATTTTTTCCCCCCAATAAGGATTTTATTAACCTTATTGAATGGAGTGTCTCATCAGTCTGAAAATTTGGCAATAACCTTTCAAATTTGTTTAAATCTGGTTATGACACGTGCCCTGTCCATGCTAGCCAGAAATGAATCAGTGACACAATGTCACAAAGACTGTAAGACTTAATTTCATTCATGTGTTTGTCAAAATGTACTTTGTGAGACAGACTAATTAAAGTGCTTTGTCAGATTACATGTCAAACAACTACAACAAAAGCACAAGATATCATGTGATTAACAGAGAAATGCAGATTAAATGGCAAGCATATCCACATTTTTGTGTCAGTTAAGTGTAAATCAACTAGGGTAAACACTAAAGAGTCATGATACAAAATAAATTTAGACATGACGATTAGGCATGAGGCAACTTAACCAAAACAACCGCAAGCTTGGCAAGGCAGGTGATTCAGGGTAGGATTACTGCAACATATTGGAATCCATTATGCACTGTATGTCACTCACATCAGTGAGTTCTACACATAAGACACACCCCATTATTAGGCAGCAGAGCCTTTAATCCGCAAATACTCCTGATGTACACATCGAAGATGACAAAAAAAATGTATGAAATTAGCAGCAGGTGTTCTTTTTGGAGTTCATTTTGTGATAAAAGTTTATAACAACATAAAATTCACAAGCAAATTGTTAAGTATCAAAATGTTAAATACAAACAATGAGAGTTAAGTTTTCTAAAAAGATCACTACCCATTTCAATATTATTGTATTACCTACTTTGCCAGTCTTTGCTTTCATTTTTTCTATTTACTGATATTTTTGTTTCATACAGAAAAAATTAGGCAAATACTGGTAAAATTAGCAATAAATTTGAATTAATATTAGTAAAAATGAGTAGCAAGAACATATGTAGTTTAAAAGTAGAAAATTTTAGCTTAATTTAGTGCTCATTATTTGTGTTTGCAACATATTTTGGACATTTGCACATTTTGCTTGTGGATTTTACTATTTTATTTGAAAATTGTGGCAGAAAAGTAACTCCATAGTTGTCTCTGGTTTTTAACTCTACAGTGCTGCCAATTTCACCGCAAATGCAAAACAAAAGCAGAGGTATTTAAATGTGCAGTATGCAGATTTTTGCAGCAAATGTATACATAACTAATGTTTTTGGTGAATATTCTATAACTCTTCCAATCTATTTCCAGCTTGAAAGAAGAAGATATTGATTGTGTTTCCTTATACAAACATTGATGTAGTTTACAGGAATTAATCCTTGTGGCATTCTGTGGAGGGAGTAATTGCTCCTGTGGGGTATTTCACAGAGCAGGGTGACCAAATGTGAGGACTGCCCTATGAGCTACCCCTTTCCTCTTTTCAAACTGGAGGAACTTGACTTCTGGCTAAAGATACATATTTAATGTCGTTGCTAGTAGATGAAAGCTAGCCCGTAACATGCTTAGATTGGCCAACAGATCACATTCTAAAATAATTTACGCGAAAAGGTTGAATTGTAATACAGAATCCGTTGGTAGTTCCACTGAATAAACTAGTCAGGTCCTTCTTTCTGTAAAGAGGAAATTACTAAATAAAGACAAAGTCTTTAGTCTTTAAAGACAAAGTAGGGAAGTGAAAAAAATCACACACAGTCACGTTTGTGGCACGCAGATATCTTAATTTCTCTCTGCTAATAACTAATTTGTTTCTAACCAACCTGTGACACATAAGTCTAGAACTGGTTTGCTGTCTGTTAGAGTCTAGTAAACGCGATCGTCCGGCTATGATCCCGTAAATAACAACTTAGTTACTAACAACAGAGCAAAACAGAAAGCTCCGCACCCCGAAAGCATCTGCTTATTCAACTTGGTAACGCTAGCTAGCAAGATCAAGGCTCGGCCTAGCTACTGAACCTTACAACGCTACAACTTCAATCAGACGTTAGAAATTACGAGGACACTTAGAGCCGATATCCATGGTGAAGATCAGATTACCTGTCAGAATCCTGAAGATGATGAGAGCGAGCTAACACACTAATGGCTAGCCGGAGCGGCTAACAATCGTTAGTCGCGACTGTTGCTAAAAATAAACACTGCCAGGCTGTGTGCACCAGCTGGCTACGCTTAGCAAGACAGCTAAGAGAGCGTGCCATAGCACACGAAATCGCTGTTTTAAAAAATTAATTGGGTCGAGTACCTTTGGGATGAGATGCGATAATAAAATCTGATTTGTTGCGATAACGTTGGTCAATAAGGTAGAGACAGAAACCTCGGAGAAAAACAAACAGACAGAAGCTCCTACACGCGTCACTTCCGCAAGCCGAGTACGCCAAAATGTAACGCTTTTTAACCAAAGTGTGGCGCTATACGGTTGAAGAATGTATACGTTAGAAGTATGAATTGAAACGACAAACGTATAATGTTACAGTTAAATTCGGTTCACACTGGTTTCCCTTTAGGCTGCCTTTGAATTGCGACATTCTCGATGGTATGGCGCCACACCTCCAAAAGTGGTGGGGGAAAACCTATTGTTCAAAAAGAAAAAAAGAGAAAAGACTGGCTGACTGACTGAGGAAATGCAATTAGGCCACCGACTAAAACCACCTTTTACGAAATGCAGATAGCACACTCTGAAGAACATCATGCTGTTTTCAAACCCAGTTAATTTTCTAAAGTATGTACCAATTATATAGGAAAGCAAGCTCTCTCACGGCTAGCAGGAAACATTCCCACAACCTTGGCTAACGTTACCTACAAGTTCTAATAAAGCTTTAAGGAAAACGTCTTAATATACTGTTCAAAGAACGTTTTGACGATGTTTAGCATTTCAAATAATGTTCCTATTAAGACATAACGTTCCTGTTAAGACATAACGTTAGTAGCCTATTTTTAGCCCAATATCTTTTCATTTGTTTATTTCATTAAATGAAAATAGAGGCCAATCTCTGCAAAAAAAAACAACAAAAAAACACTGCCATAGGTTTGTGATTACTTGGTGAATTCATCTCATCTCTTTATTGGAAAAACACTGTGACGTCATTTCAGGCGCGAAGATGCAAATGTTCACCTATAGACGGCAATATCATCACTGTACAGGCGTAAAATAAATACTTGTACAAACGAAAATAATATGTGCACGCGCAAAATATTTCCATGTGCAGACAGCAGACATGATCGTATACAGACGAAACATTTTGACACCTGTACATGTGATTTTTTTAGTAATATTTACTTGTAATAGTGGCAGCAAAATCGCGTGATTCGACGCCGTTTTAAAGCTGCAAATCTAACAATGAGCTGCGTTATTTCCCAAAGTGTGCTGATTCCCCCTAGTGGGCCACCAATGTATTACAATTCCCCATACAGGATAAAAGACCTCTTACACTGACACACTCACTGTCTTCGAAATGTATCCATAAGTGCATATACTGTATAAACTGACCAGCCACTTCACTAAGTACACCTCCTTGTTTTTACACTCATTGTCCATTTTATCAGCTTCACTGACCATAGTTTCACGTTGTAGTTCTACAATTACAGACTGTAGTCCATCTGTTTCTCTGGGCACTTTGTTACTCTGTTCTTCAGTGGTCACGACACCCACAGGACCACCACAGAACAGATACTATTTGGGTGGTTTATCATTCTCAACATTACAGTGACACTAACATGGTTGTGGTGTGTTACATGTGAATCAGACAACAGCAGTGCATAATGTGCCCTGAGTAAAAGTCACCATCACCAGACAAGCTTTCCATGCTCAAAGCTGGAAAGAGCCTTCCTTAAGAGTCCTGCAGACAAACAGCATCCACTGTGAGAGGACACAATCTATGGACTAAAGCCAGAAGTTATTGCTGTCAAGCCCAAAGTTGTGGGGATGAAGAACTTATATAAAGGCTGCACTGAGCCTTGTTTATTTTATAAATATTTCAGTTTTTGTTTGCTCTTTTTGGATTTTATTTTAACCACTTATTTGGTGATCTCATAAAACGCCAGAAAAGACATGGCTATTAAACTAGAAATTCTTTTGGCCCAGCTTCCCTAGTATGTCCCATTGGGCACTATGGCCACACACAAAGTACCCCAGTAGGATTATATTAAAAAATTACCAGTGCAAAGTCCAGCAACTAATACTAATTCTATACTAATTTCAGTATAGACATGAGATAAAACATCTGAAATCTGATTTTGTGTATATCTGGTACAAAATGCCTTACAAGTAGTTAAAAGACCTATATTTTTCCTCATAATTCCACTTTTCTTAAAGACTCATGTGTCCATAGAATGATAAAGTGCAAGTGCAAAAACTCAGCAATACTACTTGTGCTGATTTTGTGTGTTTACTGAGATCAAAATGTGGTGCTAGTGGTCAGAGACCAATTTTCCCTTCAAAGAGCCAATTTACTTATACACTGCTCAAAAAAAATAAAGGGAACACTCAATTAACATCCTAGATCTGAATAAATGAAATACTCATTGAATACTTTGTTCTGTACAAAGTATGCTGTGCTGACAACAAAATCACAAAAATCAAATTTATTAGCCAATGGAGGCCTGGATTTGGAGTCGCACACAAAATTAAAGTGGAAAAACACTACAGGCTGATCCAACTTTGATGTGATGTCCTAAAAACAAGTCAAAATGAGGCTCAGTATTGTGTGTGGCATGCTCCTGATGAGGTGGCGGATGGTCTCCTGAGGGATCTCCTCCCAGACCTGGACTAAAGCCTCCACCAACTCCTGGACAGTCTGTGGTGCAACGTGGCATTGGTGGATGGAGCGAGACATGATGTCCCAGATGTGATGAATCAGATTCAGGTCTGGGGAACGGGCGGGCCAGTTCATAGTTTCAACGCCTTCATCTTGCAGGAACTGCTGACACTCCAGCCACATGAGGTCTAGCATGGTCCTGCATTAGGAGGAACCCAGGGCCAACCACACCAGCATATGGTCTCACAAGGGGTCTGAGGATCTCATCTCGGTACCTAATGGCAGTCAGACTACTTCTGGTGAGCACATGGAGGGTTGTGCGGCCCTCCAAAGTAATGCCACCTCACACCATTACTGACCCACTGACAAACCGGTCATGCTGAAGGACGTTGCAGGCAGCAGATCGCTCTCCACGGCGTCTCCACACTCTGTCGTGTCTGTCACATGTGCTCAGGGTGAACCTGCTTTCATCTGTGAAGAGCACAGGGCGCCAATGGCAAATTTGCCAATCCTGGTGTACTCTGGCAAATGCCAAGCGTCCTGCACGGTGTTGGGCTGTGAGCACAACCCCCATCTGTGGACATCAGGCCCTCATACCATCCTCATGGAGTCAGTTTCTAACCGTTTGTGCAGACACATGCACATTTGTGGCCTGCTGGAGGTCATTTTGCAGGGCTCTGGCAGTGCTCCTCCTGTTCCTCCTTGCACAAAGGCGGAGGTAGGATGAGCTGCACTACCTGAGCCACTTGTGTGAGTTGTAGAGTTCGTCTCATGCTACCACGAGTGTGAAAACACCACCAACATTCAATAGTGACCAAAACATCAGCCAGAAAGCATAGGTACTGAGAAGTGATCTGTGGTCCCCACCTTCAGAACCAATCCTTTATTGAGTGTGTCTTGCTAATTGCCAATAATTTCCACCTGTTGTCTTCCATTTGCACAACAGCATGTGAAACTGATTGCTAATCAGTGTTGCTTCCTAAGTGGACAGTTTGATTTAACAGAAGTTTGATTTACTTGGAGTTATATTGTGTTGTTTAAGTGTTCCCTTCATTTTTTTGAGGAGTGTAGATTGTTTCTTGAGTAAGATTATTGTAACCCAGACTTAAATACTGCTCAGTGGATTAAATTTAAAATAATAATTAATTCCAAAATGCAAGGTTAATATAAATATACCATGTACCTTAGCATGAGGGTCACTGTGAACTGGATAATAAGAAATGTTGAATTTCAGATAGTCCTATTTGATTTGAAATCTTGTCTCTGTGGACTTGGACTTTGTAGACAATTAATAATTAATTATTTGCAGTGCTAAAAATTATATAAACATATTAATTTTACTTCTTTGAACTAAAGAGTACTAGCCAATCAGGTTCAAGCCCCTCCTACCACACTCACGTCAGATATTAAGTTTTATCTGAGTGAGATACCACATCCAAGAAGCCCTGGAACTCCATTTTGACACTGAATGGTTTTATTGGAGCCTTGAGACAGCTTTAGTGTCAGAGTGTGGAATCCCTTCCCTTTGGCATCATCAACTCGAACGGTCCTGATTCCTCCTGTCAGGTTTCTTGAACACGTGGAACCTTGAGTGATCTAGCAGCCCTGATAGCAGGTCACCCCATCCACTGGCGCCCTCTTTGAATTCTGATTTCTCCGGTAAGGAGTGGCGAGCCAAATTCTGAACAGGAAATAAAGCAATTGCACGCAGAAGAGAACACCTTGGAACTGAACTGAAACACACACTTACACATTTTTATTTTTTTATTTTATTTCATTTGTAAATTCATTTGATTCATGTGTATTGTTTATTGAAGTGCTAGTAATCTCCAGGTTTCATAAGACCCCAATTAAACTCAGCCAATTGTGCTATTTTTTTTTTATAAAACATGGCCTCACTCACTGAATTTGTCCTTCAAAGCTCACCAGCTCCTTCACGAGCCTAGGTCTGGTCCAAACAGTATGCGGAACCTCACTACCAGTGTCGAACCCGTTACATTATGCTAATAAAGTAACAGTTTTTGTTCTATTCTGATATACAATATGGTGCCAGTGCGCCAAGGCCACATTTACTAAATATTACTGTTCTTAAAGAACCGTTTGTTCTGAATAAGATTATGTTAATGAAGGCTGGAAACTGTATTTCCTGTATTGCTAAAATGCTTTCATTCTTCAACAACTTTTTTGGCTTAGGCTGGAACCAAACTGCAGACTTGATCTGTTAGCAACTTTATTTGTAAATTTCTATAGCTCATTTTACGGAATTCTGGTCATGTGATAATAATACGTTGACCACGTGTGAAATAGGCGGTGCACAATCATAGTCACATGATTATAACATTTCGATTATGAAACTCATACGTATTATCACGTTCAGATTAAGTATCACCACCTATACGGGTATGTCACGCTACATCGATACCACGTTGCAACCATGCATTGCGTCTAGTCAGGTGTTGTCACGCTCCCTGATTGGATTTAATGTCAAAATGTGTAAACACGTAATTTGTTACTGCATTTTTTGCTTGCATTTTTTACGTGTGGACGCGTGAAATTTTCCCTCGTGCAGGCGATTGCTCATAAGCGTTTTGGCACTATTGGCTTCTTTGTTTACCACACAGAGAACACTCGGCCAGCCTATTGGTTAATGTCAAGCAACTTATTACTGTTAGAGTAGCAAGTCACAAACAGATCGAACCGACTACTGCTGGAAGCAAAGTTTTAAGCACTGTTGTGTATGTGGTACTGAGCACATGGTAAACTCAGTATCTGTACCAGGGCAGGCCGAAAGTTTCCTAGTGCTCCAGACAGCTACTAGCATGATTTACCTGTGAAATAGCAATAAAAATCATCTAAGATCCTTTAATTACAAAAAAGAAGGATAATAACATTTTTCCAGTATTTATGAAAATTTCTATATATAAATAAACGAGTCATATTAATCTGATAACATTGGTAACATTTCTTTGTAAAAATCCAGTCATATTTGGTTGTTTTCTCTTTAGGTTGTGAGGAGCTGGATGTGTGCCGTTTCTGTGTTTAGACAGTAATTAGCTTAGGAATCAATAGTGTTGAAGCATTTTCCCCTTACTTGCAAGTTCCTTTCAGATATCCATATGTCCATAATGGGGCTGATTACATACAAACAACAAAGCATACAAAGAATGATATGTATGATGAGCGAGGTTTTTCTCATAGTTTAATGGCTTTTATTAAATGTAGTGGCAGGAATAACAAAACATAATAGGAACTGAAAATGTGAAAGATTATCTATAAATAACTAAATAAATAATAATCATGCTGACTATAAATATGTGTTTGTCATAAAATGTTATGAATAAAGGTATTTATAATCATTCCACGATGAAGTAAACATTTTTCCTTTTGGATAAAGCCTGTTTTGTAATTGTTTAGGAATTGGAAATCCAACAATATCAAGCAATAAGTCTACCAAGAAGATTTTAAGTGAGAGAAAAGACAGTAGATTTTTCACCTATAACCAAGAGGAGTTGATTATGATAGACTGTGGAACTGTGTACAAAAGAATGGCTCTGCTCCAACAAGTACATGGTACAAAATACATGCCATGGTTAAATTGGGATTAAATGGGGGAAATGTGGCAGTAATGCCATTGCATCCTAGTCAAATAGTCAACAATGTTATTATATGACCCACAAATTGAAATGACATCATTCATCTGATTCTATGCTCCCAATAGGCCCCATCTCTAAAATTGGTATGGACATATGACTGGCATTATTAGCACTCAAATAGCTTTTGGTGCTTCATAAGAACTGTATGTATCTTTGTTGTACTTTCAGAATACAGTATACAATTCTGTATTTTATTTTGAGATTTTTTGTGGCAGTACTGGGCGTTTTTTTTTTTGTTACACTGGGGTATTAATTTTTCCCTTCACCTGTGAATAAGAAAATGATGCGTGTTGTAAATCTAAATCTAAAACATTTTGATCAATCTACATACCACAGATAGTTTATCATTTAATTTTCAGATTAATTTCAAAATAAGCTACTTGATACAGGCAGTATACTAAATAAGAATTAGACATCTGGGCATAAATTTGTGTTGTCTAATAATATACCTGTTAGTTTTAAGCCAGCTTTTACCATTTGCCTGTAATTATTCACCAGAAATAGTTGTTTTACATCCAGATTTCATTTTGGTGTCTGACTAATACAAATACATTCTTTTCATTCCACCAATAAATGTGTTTATGCAAAATGATTGGAACTAGGGTGCCACTTATAACAAAGGCCATAATTACTTAGCTAACTTACTACAGAAGTGTTCATCTATGCACATGATGCATTATACAGCAACTACATTAAGGTAATACTGTGCCTCTACACTTCCTAACTACACAGTACAAATGCTTTTTGTAAATAACTTTTACTTGCACAAATGTTTAGAACAACCACTTATGACTCTTCATATTCAAGTTTTTATCACAAACATCAAAAAAATAAGGGTACATAGCCTTTTCATTTTGCATTTCAAAAATTACATTCTGCATGGTTGTCTCAGGATGTCAGCATTCTGAAAAACCTACAAACAGAAAAATAATCACAAAACAATGTATAGTTATAGTCACCATACAAATTATGAGGATAGTGTTAATGTTTCAAAGTGCAAAAAGAGCAGCGCTCTTGGAAATATTAATCCTGACTACATAAACTAAAATCTGTACTCTTATACTGAAGGACTTTTCAGGACTTCATGTTCTGCTATTTCAAAGTTCTTTTGTCGCCTTTTCTTGTTCAATTTTTTAAAGTGCAAACTTTCTGAGAAATGCAAAAACATATCTACTGTAAAGTACTATAAACGTTTATAATCTGTGTTGTTTTAGTCTGGACATCTTAGGTGATAGATCTCAAGGTTGGGAGGTTATTCAGGAACAGAATCTTTTCATTTCTTGTTAAAAAGAACAGACACTGTGAGAAATGCAAAAACACATTTCCTGAAGTAGAATTCATGTTTGATTTCATTTGAGTGGGATATCTCATGGGGTTGGAAGGTTCTTCAAAAAGTCATTTAGGCTCTGGTGAATGTTCGAAGGTTGAGAAGCAGCGCAATCTATCAGCGCCTGGCCCATGTGCATATAAAGGGCTTGGCACAGGATGGCAGTGGCCCCTCTCACACTACCACCCCTCCCACGGACAGTGCCACTGTTGCTTGAAGTCCCCAAGATGTGCCAGAGTAGAGGCAGTACTTTCTGCTCTACTAGCTGTGGTTTGCGTGGGTACAGCTCCTTAACCAGTTCTACAAAATGAGAGAGAGAAAAAAACAAAAACAAACTGACAACACTAAGCATGGCATGCCACATCCTTCAGGAAAAGGATTCAGAGGATAAAGAATATGAAAGTAGAGTTTAGGTAAAACTATAACTTGGGTTTACATGTAAATAAATTTTTCCAGTGGCTAACCAACCTAACCAAGAATTTTTCATCATATTTTTACCTTATTTGCAACAGTGAAAACTACTTAAAGTCTTTGGTTATGATTACTGACAACTGATGATCCACTTAGACGAGATGGAATTCACTGATAAATGTAAAACTAGACTGAATGATTTTAGAATCAATGGCACTGTAATATGATTACTATGAATGATGACATTTTTGGCACAGAAAACTGCCAATAGTGTTTCTTGAAACTGTTGACTCTGTTCAGACTCTCCGTGATCATATCAAAGGCTAAATGCACTATAGATATCATGTACTTACCTGCAACTTTATCAACAAGGTCCACCTTAGCCTTCCCACTGAGAAACTGAGCCTTTGTGCAAAAGATCTGAAGAAGAACTGTATTGTCTGAAAAATGAGCAACAATTGGTAACTGTTTTGAACAAATGGTAACTCATTTGATTTCTCCGAAATGTGTTTTGCTCATTTTGCATTGTAAATTAAAAACTCAAACTATCCAAAGAGAATGGCTAAATATGATCACTAAAGACACATGCATTACATACTCTATTCTCTAACTTCAAGAGATCACACCAAAATCCAGGTGCAAAAACAGCCGAAGAATCCATCTATTCTAACCCACAAGATATGTTAACGTAACTTTTTTTTTTTAAACATCACCAGTTTAAACATTTTATAAAAATAATGCATGAATAATCTTTAACAATCTTATGCCATAAAAGTTCAATCTGCATTACGTTTAAATACTCATTCACCTGTTCATACACCTGTTCTTTTTTGATATATAGCATATCAAGGCTGGCTGGTAACTCTTTCACTAAAGAGTTGCCAGATAAGCAGTCTTTCCACCAAACTGTGTAAGATTTAAGATTAAGTTGTGGGTGAAAATTTGTGGGGTGGGTTTTTTTTGGCTAACTTTCAAAAGAATTGAACTGCTAAAAATTCCTTACCGAGTCATATGGGTGTACAATAGATCTAGTTTGAATAGGTTGAAACAAGGCTTTGATGTCATGGCATTGGTATTTTATCCTACATCCATGTCCTGACAAGCCTAAATCTCAAGATGGATGAATGTGCATATAAATTTATGAAAAATAAATATTATTAAGTCTACACTATCAACTAAAATCATTCATTAAAACCATTTTAAAAGCAAAAGTCATCCACAAGTAACAACAGTTGACAAAACAAAGATATGCACAAAAGGAAACCTCAACCAGCTAATGCAAAAAGCAACTAGAAAGGAAAGGCAAAGGTTTGAACATGCCCAGTTTTGAACAAGCTTTTCTTCCCACCATGGATTGAGCTGAAAAATGTTCAACTAAATGTTCAACTAAAAAGATCCATATAACTTTTCACAAGTCAACTAATCAAAAACAAGGACATGTCAAATTGAACCAGAGATTGAACATGGGGCACTAACACAGTTTTGCTCATATTTACAATTTTAAAAATATTCTGCTGGAAGATAAAAAAATATTTATTCACTGGCATTTCAGCCATTCTCCTCCCAAAAAAAGTGCACCAAGTGTCTCCTTAGTGGCAGAAGTTTTTTACAGGGGTGCTAAAATCTTTCACGAGTGGCTGCTTTACCTATGGCTATTGTGATAGCAGTATTAGTCACTTACCCATACTGGCCCGCAGTCTTAGCTACGCACTAAAATTAGCGTGAAGATGATATGAAGTTTCAGTATTCAAGCGCGCATCTAGGACTTGCTGTCACCTTAATTGCATCAAGGCTGGGTAGAAAATGACAGATTCTAACAGACAGGATCCAACATTTAAAAGTCCTACAGGTAAATCGTGTGAACATATCTGAAGCTTAAAATTTAAATGCTGGTGTGTTGACAAAGAACTGAAGGCATGAGGCAATCGCAGCTAGGAACCGTTGCTAATCAGTGACTGGAGGGCTGACAATAAGGCAGAGGTTGGTGTAGAGCATAATGATTTGACTGGCCATTATAAAGTGATCAATGAAAACAAATCTAATTTCTTTATCTTAAAAGTGCAGCTTTTTTTGTTTTCATTTTCTGTTCTCAGTGCAGTAAAAAAATGATTTAATCCACTTTAAGTTAATTTTAAGTAATGATACATTTAAATACCACAAGCCCTGTACTATATATTTTATCCAGAATTATGAGTGTGATGTGCCGTCATGTTGTGGTGGTCCTTGCGAAATTGATTATATTTAATCAACGTCTACATAGTCACAGCTAAATTAAACATTTGTGCTCTTTCGCCATTTTATTTATCAAGTTATAGGCTTATATATACATTCACAATACTGAGTACATATATACTGTTTGTGTATATATGTATGTATGTATGTATGTATGTATGTATGTATGTATGTATATATATATATATATATATATATATATATATATATACACACATACACACACGCACACACACCCACACACACCCACACACACCCACACACCCATACATACATACATACATACATACATACATCTGATGTTTCCTCAACGAGCTCAACAATTTCTATGCTCGTTTTGTTTAAGGGAACCCAACAACTGCAACCAAGGCAGATGTGTCTGCAGACCACCAACCACTGACTCTTTCTCCCACCGATGTAGGAGTGGCGCTGGGCAGGATTAAAGCCCACAAGGCTGCGGGTCCTGATGGCATCCCTGGACGTGTTCTCAGAACATGTTCTGGTGAGCTGGCAGGAGTGCTGACGGACATATTCAACATGTCCTTGGCCCGTGCTGTGGTACCAAGCTGCTTCAAAACCACCTCCATCGCCCCGATACCCAAACATTCCAAACCATCACGACTGAATGACTACCGCCCGGTAGCCCTCACCCCCATCATCACAAAGTGCTTTGAGCGGCTGGTCCTAGCACAGCTCAAATCCTGTCTCCCCCCCTCCCTGGACGCCCACCAATTTGCATACCGCCAGAACAGGAGCACAGAAGATGCAGTTTCCATAGCACTGCACTCTGTCCTCTCACACATGGACAATAAAAATACCTCCATCAGGATGCTGTTCGTAGACTTCAGTTCAGCATTCAACACAGTCATCCCCTCAAAACTCATCACAAAACTCACAGACTTGGGTATTAGTTCCCTCATGTGCAACTGGTTACTGGACTTCCTGACCAACCGACCCCAACATGTCCGGTGGGACAACCACTGCTCATCCACCATCACCATAAACACCGGTGTACCACAAGGCTGTGTGATGAGTCCCTTCCTCTACTCCCTCTTCACCCATGACTGCAAGCCTGTCGATGGTTCCAATACCATCATTAAGTTTGCAGATGACATCACGGTGCTTGGCCTCATCAAAAACAACGATGAGACAGCCTATAGGGAGGAGGTGGATCGTCTGGCTGAGTGGTGCGACACAAACAACCTTCTGCTCAACACTGAGAAAACTAAGGAGCTCATTGTGGACTTCAGAAGGAATGCTGACCCACATCCACCCATCCACATCAAGGGGACGGCAGTGGAGCGTGTGAACAGCTTCAAGTTCCTTGGTGTCCACATCTCCAAGGATCTCACCTGGACGACCAGCTGCTCCAAGCTGGTAAAGAAGGCTCACCAGCGCCTCTTCTTTCTGAGGAGGCTGAGGATGAACCACCTGTCCTCAGACATCCTGGTCAACTTCTATCGCTGCACCATTGAGAGCATCCTGACCAACTGCATCACAGTGTGGTACGGGTGCTGCTCTGCCTCAGACCGGAAGGCGCTGCAAAGGGTGGTGAAAGCTGCCCAGCGCATCATCGGAGCACCACTTCCTGCCATAGAGGACATCTACAGGAAGCGGTGTCTGAAGAGGGCTGGGAAAATCATCAAAGATCCCAGTCACCCAGCACACAGACTCTTCACCCCCCTGCCCTCTGGGAGGCACTACAGGAGCCTCCAGACTAAGACCACCAGGTACCGGAACAGCTTCTTTCCAACAGCTGTCACACTCCTGAACTCTGCCTCCTGACATCTAAACAAATAACACTGGACTGTACCCTAACACACATCAATAACACACAGACTTACACACCACTCAACACCACTTACCGGCACTTACATCTGCTGTATATACTGCCCATTATTGTATATACTGTGTAAATACTCTACCTGTTCATAAGTACATACTTATCCCCCTTCATATTTATAACCTGTTCATAGTACTTTATACCCCTTCATATTTATAAACTGTTCATAGTACTTTATACCCCTTCATATTTATAACCTGTTCATAGTACTTTATACCCCCTCATATTTATAACCTGTTCATAGTACTTTATACCCCTTCATATTTATAACCTGTACATTCTTGTTTATAACCTGTATAACCCCCTTCATGTTCATACCCCGTCATATTTTTTTAACTTGTATATACTATACTTACTGTACATTGTAAGATATATATTTATATTGCTTCTAAGCACTTCTGGATGGATGCGAACTGCATTTCGTTGCTTTGTACTGTACCTGCGACATACGCAATGACAATAAAGTTGAATTCTATTCTATTCTATACACACACACACACACACACACACACACACACATATATATATATATATATATATATATATATATATATATAGTGTGTGTGTGTGACTAAGAATCCTTATAATTATTCCAATAACAGCTTTTTGTGAATTTTCCCATTTGTTCAGTCTCAAAGGATTGTTTACATTTTGTTTTAACAATCAACAAATTGCAAAGTATATATATATATATATATATATATATATATATATATATATATATATATATATATATATATATATATACACACACACACACACACACACACTCACTGCTCAAAAAAATAAAGGGAACACTTAAACAACACAATATAACGCCAAGTAAATCAAACTTCTGTGAAATCAAATTGTCCACTTAGGAAGCAACACTGATTCACAATCTATTTCACATGCTGTTGTGCAAATGGAATAGACAACAGGTGGAAATTATTGGCAATTAGCAAGACACACTCAATAAAGGATTGGTTCTGCAGGTGGGGACCACAGATCACTTCTCAGTACCTATGCTTTCTGGCTGATGTTTTGGTCACTATTGAATGTTGGTGGTGTTTTCACACTCGTGGTAGCATGAGACGGACTCTACAACCCACACAAGTGGCTCAGGTAGTGCAGCTCATCCAGGATGGCACATCAATGCGAGCTGTGGCAAGAAGGTTCGCTGTGTCTGTCAGCGTAGTGTCCAGAGGCTGGAGGCGCTACCAGGAGACAGGCCAGTACACCAGGAGACATGGAGGAGGCCGTAGGAGGGCAACAACCCAGCAGCAGGACCGCTACCTCCGCCTTTGTGCAAGGAGGAACAGGAGGAGCACTGCCAGAGCCCTGCAAAATGACCTCCAGCAGGTCACAAATGTGCATGTGTCTGCACAAACGGTTAGAAACCGACTCCATGAGGATGGTATGAGGGCCCACATCCACAGATGGGGGTTTTGCTCACAGCCCAACACGGTACAGGATGCTTGGCATTTGCCAGAGAACACCAGGATTGGCAAATTCGCCACTGGTGCCCTGTGCTCTTCAGATGAAAGCAGGTTCACACTGAGCACATGTGACAGACGTGACAGAGTCTGGAGATGCCGTGGAGAGCGATCTGCTGCCTGCAACATCCTTCAGCAGTGGGTCAGTAATGGTGTGTGGTGGCATTTCTTTGGAGGGCCGCACAGTATGTGCTCGCCAGAGGTAGCCTGACTGCCATTAGGTACCAAGATGAGATCCTCAGACCCCTTTTGAGACCATATGCTGGTGCGGTTGGCCCTGGGTTCCTCCTAATGCAGGACAATGCTAGACCTCATGTGGCTGGAGTGTGTCAGCAGTTGAAGATGAAGGCATTGAAGCTATGAACTGGCCCGCCCATTCCCCAGACCTGAATCAGATTGAGCACATCTGGGACATCATGTCTCGCTCCATCCATCAACGCCACGTTGCACCACAGACTGTCCAGGAGTTGGCCGATGCTTTAGTCCAGGTCTGGGAGGAGATCCCTCAGGAGACCATCTGCCACAGGAGCATGCCCAGGCGTTGTAGGAAGGTCATACACAATACTGAGCCTCATTTTTTTGACTTGACATTACATCAAAGTTGAATCAGCCTGTAGTGTGTTTTTCCACTTTAATTTTGTGTGTGACTCCAAATCCAGGCCTCCATTGGTTAATAAATTTGATTTACATTGATGATTTTTGTGTGATTTTGTTGTCAGCACATTCAACTTTGTACAGAACAAAGTATTCAATGAGAATATTTAATTCATTCAGATCTAGGATGTGTTATTTGAGTGTTCCCTTTATTTTTTTGAGCAGTGTATACATCTTGCTGCTGTCAGAACACCTTGTATCTACATTTTTGACATTTTTCAGTTTTTGATAGAATTTGAAAGTACCCATTGTCCTTTACATTGTGTATAAATTCCATGATGAATGGACAAACAATAATGAGTAAGAACAACTTGCCAAAATGTCTAGTTCCATTGACTTACATTAAAAGTAAAGTATGTTTTTTCCTTTTCTTGTAAAGTTACCATTTTGGAGATTTTGGAGGTTTTGTTCCACCGACAGTGAATATATATATATATATGTGTGTGTGTGTGTGTTTACATACATATATACACACATACATGTATATATATAAAACTATAAAACAGTAAAAGGTAGATTATTTCATGCTATATACTTTCTGACTAAATTTACTGTAATTTAAAAATCCTTATTAAAAGTACTCAACATGTGAGTACATGGAAATGGTATAACTAATTATTAGCAGGGACTTCTGCTGGACCTGGCAAACCTGCCCTCAAGTAGTTTTTGATGCAACATAAGAATTGTGCTTTACATCAGTGACACTTTGTTTGTTTGTATAACTGAAAATAATTATACAAAAACATAATACAAAGGAAAATCTTTTATTTGCAGACCTCAGCAAAAAGTTGCATATTTTAAAAAGACAAAGGAACTCACCAATGTTACTGATGAGAGCTTGAATGGCACCTGTTGCAGCCATGTAAACTGCATCATTCTTGGAGTTGAGGTGATTGTCCACTATAGCTGGAACGAGGATGTAAACCACTTGGGCCAAGTTGTCTCTGAGCAATGGGATTATCTTCTGTAAGGCCTCCAAGGCATACAGGTTAACCTTGCTATTTGACTCCTGAAGTCGTGATTTAAAGGCATCAAATATCTGTTGCAAAGCAAGAGAGACCTATAGTGAGCAAGATGCCAATCATTCTTCACTATATTAGTTTGATTAAGCCCCACTGTCACATTATTTTCATTACCCTGTATACTAGCAGCTTCACTTTAAACAGAGCTTATTTAATATCTGGTGCCAGGCAGTGTGTGCAAGTAAGTGAACTAAGTTCTTTTTGAGTAATTTCTTGAGTTGTCTGACCAACAGCTGCTCATAATGCTTAAGCAGTTTGTTATTTATTGTAGTCAGCTGGCTATGGAAGCATATCAGTATCAAAATTAAAATGAAACTGTAATATATGTAAAATGACAATGTATTTTTATGTCTGCATATTTAAATTTTCCACTCATATATGTAAAGTTAAGCTCAAAATTCATATTAGTACTGATTTTAATTTGCCATTTTGTATACTATTATTGACATTTAAATTACAAATAGATTATAGAAGCTTTATGAGAATCTTTATTTAAATTAAAATGTATTTCCAGACCTGCATATTTATGTGTAATATGCTTATGCAATAATTTTCTCAAATTGATGTTGATTGTGATTATTAAAATGTAATTTATCTTAAATGCAATTTCACTCAATAATAATGCATTTCAATTGCATTATCAAAGAGAACATCAAGCTAGAAAATGGTGAATTCAATGCATATGGGAAACAGTGCTTCTCCTCTTTGTAGCTACATATTCTCACCTACTGCACTCATTCTGTATAAAAAAGTCTTTGACAGGTTGGGAATACCATTAAAATAATAGTCTGGTCAAACTCATTTTCAATCATCTTGTCAGGATGGGGCCAACAGTATGCTAAGCAGAAAAGACTTTATCTAAAAACATGGTGGCCTTAGAGTTTATGGCTACTCTTATGTTAGCTGAATTTGGCTAGAATATGACAGAGTACCAACAGAATCTGGAGAGATGGAGGTTTGCACTGGAGAGGAGAGGAATGAAGGTCAGTAGAGATAAGACGGAATACATGTGTGTGAATGAGAGGGCGGCAGGTGGAAAGGTGAAGATGCAAGGAGTAGAGGTCGTAAAGGTGGATGACTTCAAATATCTTGGGTCAACCATCCAGAGCAATGGACAGTGTAGAAAAGAGGTGAAGAAGAGGGTGCAGGCAGGATGGAGTGGGTGGAGACAGGTGTCAGGGCTGATGTGTGACAGAAGGATAGCAGCAAGAGTGAAAGGGAAGGTTTACAAGACAGCAGTGCGTCCTGCTATGATGTATGGTTTGGACACTGTGGCTCTGTCTAAAAGACAGGAGGCTGAGCTGGAGGTGGCAGAGATGAAAATGCTGAGATTTTCGTTGGGAGTGACAAGGCTGGACAAGATTAGAAATGAGCAGGGACAGTGAAGGTGGAGCAGTTTGGAGATAAAGCCAGAGAGGAAAGGTTGAGATGGTTTCTTCTTTCTTTATTTCTTTTTTTTTTTCTTTATACTTTTTTGATCCCACAACCAGGGAAATTCCACCTCCGCATTTAACCCATCCGTGAAACACCACATACACACTAGTGAACACACACACACTAGGGGGCAGTGAGCACACTTGCCCAGAGCGGTGGGCAGCCCTATCCACATCGCCCGGGGAGCAGTTGGGGTTTAGGTGTCTTGCTCAAGGACACCTCAGTCATGAAATGTCGGCCTTGGGGATCGAACCGGCAACCTTCTGGTCACAGGGCCAGCTCCCTAACCTCCAGCCCACGACTGCCCGGTTTGGACATGTGTTGAGGAGGAATAGTGGATATATTTGTCAAAGAATGTTGGAGGTAGAAGGAGAAGAGGTAGACCTCAGAGAAGGTTTATGGATGTAGTTAAGGTGGACATGGAGATGGTTGGTGTGAAAGTAGAGGAGGCAATGGATAGGGCAAGATGGAGGCAGATGATCCACTGTGGCGACCCCTAAAGGGAGCAGATGAAAGAAGAAGAAGAAGAAGAAGGAGAAGAAGAAGATGATGACAGAGTACCAACATGGTACAGTGGCTGATGCCACTATGACAATGCGGTTATGTGATTTACATGTGATTTATGAGTACATTTTTGGTAACAAATATAACATCACACACAAAACACAGTTGCTGGAACACAACAACATCTCTGATGTTTACAAGATAGAAAATTGCCCACAAACCTTGATTGATCTCTATCTCCTGCATCTACTGCCCATGGTTGGCTATCAAAAACATTGTTAATGCAAAGAGGATGAGCACTGTTTCCCATTTACATTTGAATTTTGCCATCTTTCTAGCTAGGGGTTTTCTTTGCTAAAGCAATTTAAATGCATTACTAGTGAGTACAAATGCATATAAAGTTGCATAAAGTATCTAAATCATTGTGTAAATAAAATGTCAATACTAATATACACAAATAGCAAATTAAAATCAGTCTTGAATCTGAATTTTCCTTTTGAGCTCAACATTGCACATATGTGTGGGAAATTTAAAGGCAAATATACAAATGCATTGCCATTTTACATTTTAATTTTAACACTGATATGCTTTGGTTACATTTAGAAATCTCTGTGCCTTCTTGCATTAACTACTTACACTTATCCCTGATATTTTACATGAAAGCAGCATGTTTTTTATAAAACATTTTTTATAAAAGCTCCTGGTAGGGTCTCCCATGGCAAACTGGTCCTAGGTGACAGGTCAGACAAAGTGTGATCCATAATAACCCCTATGAAAAGACAAAAACAGGACTTGTGTACCCTGCCCAGAACAGGGTTACCGGGGCCCCACCCTGGAGCCAGGCCTGGGGGAGGGGCTCGCCAACTTACTCATGGTGCCCGGCCAGGCCCAGCCCAAAGGAATTACATGAGTCCCTCCTCCCATCGACCCACCACCAATGGGAGGGGCAGTAGTAGGGGTTCAGTGCTTTGTGGATCGGCAGTGTCCGAAGGCATGGACCTTGGCGTTCTGATCCTCGGTTGCTGAAACAAGCTTTTGGAACTTGGAACGTTACCTCACTGGCGGGGAAGGAGCCTGAGTTGGAGCGCGAGGTTGAGAGATACCGGCTAGATATAGTCGGGCTCACCTCAACACACAGCTTGGGCTCTGGGTCCAATCTCCTTGAGAGGGGCTGGACTTTATTCTTTTCTGGAGTTGCCCATGGTGAGAAGCGGCAGGCAGGTGTGGGCTTTCTCATAGCCCCTCAACTCGGTGCCTGTATGATGGGGTTTTCTCCAGTGGATGAGAGGGTAGCTTCCCTACGCCTTCGGGTTGGGGAACGGGTCCTGACTGCTGTCTGTGCTTATGGACCGAACAGCAGTTCAGAGTACCCAGCCTTCTTAGAGTCCTTGGGAAGGGTGCTTGAAAGTGCTCCTCCTGGAGACTCAATTGTCCTACTGGGGGACTTCAACGCTCACATGGGCAATGACAGTGAGACCTGGAGGGGTGTGGTTGGGAGGAATGGCCTCTCTGATCTGAACCCAAGTGGTGTTCACAGTTTGTCCATCACGAACACCATGTTTGAACACAAGGGGGTCCATGGAAGTGCACATGGCACCAGGACACCCTAGGCCACAATTCAATGATTGACTTTGTATTCGTGTCATCGGACTTGTGGCCATGTATTTTGGACACTCGGGTAAAGAGAGGAGCTGAGCTGTTAACTGATCACCCCCTGGTGGTGAGTTGGATCAGGTGGTGGGGGAAGATGCCGGCCAGACCGGGCAAGCGCAAACGTATAGTGAGGGTTTGCTGGGAACGTCTGGCAGAAGAACCTGTCAGATTGATCTTCAACTCACACCTCCATCAGAACTTTGACCAGATATCGGGGGGTAGGGGACATTGAGAATGGGCCATGTTCCGCTCCTCCATTGTTGAAGCAGCTGACTGTAGCTGTGGCCATAAGGTAGTTGGTGCCTGTCAGGGTGGTAATCCTCGAACCTGGTGGTGGACACCCCAGGTGAGAGATGCCGTCAAACTGAAGAAGGAGTCCTACAGGGCATGGTTGGCAACTTCAGTCGTCGCCAAGCCAAAAACCCGTGTGTGGGAGGAGTTTGGTGAGGCCCTGGAAAGTGACTAAGTTGGCTCCGAAAAGATTCTGGCAAACCGTCAGGCGACTCAGAAGGGGAAAGCAGTGTGCCACTAGCACTGTATATAGTGGAGATGGTGTGCTGCTGACTTTGACTGAAGACGTCATTGGGCGGTGGAAGGAATACTTTGAGGACCTTCTCAAGCCCACCGACACGTTCTCCAGTGAGGAGGCAGAGTCTGGGGACATGGGAATAGGCTTGTCCATTACTGAGGCCGAAGTCGCTAAGGTAGTTAAGACGCTCCTTGGTGGCAAGGCTCCAGGGGTGGATGAGATCCGCCCTGAGTTCCTCAAGGCTCTGGATGTTGTGGGGCTGTCTTGGCTGACACGCCTTTTCAACATTGTGTGGACATCGGGGGCGGTGCCACTGGATTGGCAGACTGGGGTGGTGGTGCCTCTTTTTAAAAAAAGGGGACCGGAGGGTGTGTTCCAACTACAGGGGAATCACACTCCTCAGCCTCCCTGGTAAGGTCTATGGGGACTATACTGGAGAAGAGAGTCCGGCTTATAGTCGAACCTCGGATCCAGGAGGAGCAGTGCGGGTTCCGCCCTGGTCGTGGAACACTGGACCAATTCTTCACCCTCTCCAGGATTCTGGAGGGTTCATGGGAGTTTGCCCAACCAGTCCGCATGTGCTTTGTGGATCTGGAGAAGGCATTCGACTGTGTTCCCCGGGGTATTCTGTGGGAGGTGCTTTGGGAGTACGGGGTACATGGCTCTTTGCTACGAGCCCTTCAGGCCCTGTACAAACAAAGCAGGAGTTTGGTTCGCATAGCCAGCAGTAAGTCAGACTCGTTCCCAGTGAGAGTTGGACTCCGTCAAGGTTGCCCTTTGTCACCGATTCTATTCATAATTTTTATGGATAGAATTTCTAGGCACAGTCAGGGGATGGAGGGTGTCCGGTTTGGTGACCTCAGGGTCACATCGCTGCTGTTTGCAGATGATGTGGTCCTACTGGGGACATCAGGCCGCAAACTTCAGCTTTCGCTGGATCGTTTGGCAGCCGAGTGTGAAGCGGCCGGGATGAGAATCAGTACCTCTAAATCCGAGACCATGGTTCTCAGGCGGAAAAGGGTGGAGAGCCCTCTCTGGGTCGGGGATAGGCTCTTGCCTCAAATGGAGGAGTTCAAGTATCTCGGGGTCTTGTTCACGAGTGATGGTACAAGGGAGCGGGAGATTGACAGGCGGATTGGTGCTGGGTCAGCAGTGATGCGGGCTCTTTACCAGTCTGTTGTGGTAAAGAAAGAGTTGAGCCATAAGGCAAGGCTCTCGATTTACCGGTCGATCTACATTCCCACCCTTACCTATGGTCATGAGCTTTGGGTAATGTCAGAAAGGATAAGATCGCGAATACAAGCGGCCGAAATTAGTTTCCTCCGCAGGGTGTCTGGACTCTCCTTTAGAGATAGGGTGAGAAGTTCGGTCATCCGGGAGGGACTCGGAGTAGAGCCGCTGCTTCTTCATATCGAGAGGAGCCAGCTGAGGTGTCACAGGCAAGTCCACCTGGGAGGAGACCCCGGGGAAGACCCAGGACACGCTGATGTGACTATATCGCCCAGCTGGCCTGGGAGCGCCTTGGAATCCCTAGTGGTAGTGGCTGAGGAAAGGGAGGTCTGGGCCTCATTGCTTAGGATGCTGCCCCCGCGACCCAAACCCCGGAGAAGCGGAAGATAATGAATGGATGGATGGATGAATGGATGGATGGCATATTTTTGTTTGATTATTACATCATACATGTGTGTGCACAACTATCTATCTATCTATCTATCTATCTATCTATCTATCTATCTATCTATCTATCTATCATTATAAAATTAAATCTACATTTTTTTCTTGAGACTTTAAACTGTTTAAACTTTTTTCCATATTGACTCTGTAGTCTCTTTGTTCATGGTTCTGAGGTACTCCTAATGTCCAGTCCGTTTCCCCTTTTTATCAGGAATTAACTAGGCTACATTTAAAATAGGTTAAGAAAAATACAGACTGAAAATCACAAATTTCATTGCAACCTCCCATTGCCACTAAAAAGAGCAAATATTGCTTCAAATTTGGATAAATTCCTGGCATTTTTGGTGGCAAAAATCACCCAAAAAAGATGTCTTCAAGGTCCTTGGGGGACCTCTATGTGCATGAATTCTGATATTTCTTCTAATGTGTTGACATTTACATTGAAAAGCTGGTTCGAAAGCTGCTAAATGCACAAAAAATCAGTTCAAATAAGTTACCGGGAACATGTTGCCCAGGATCATATAGGGGTTATCCTCACAGTCAGTGACCAACTGATCAATGCCCTTGATGCGTTCCCTGAAGTCTTTTGAACTCAGCAGGACTGCAAGCTGCTTAATGTACTCTGTCTTGTCCGCAATGCTGTGGGTCTGTGCTTTTCCACTGTCTTTACTGAAATACACAACAGTAAAAGCTCTTTTACAGAGCCTGAGCAGACAATTTCTACAATGTATTTAAAATTAAAAGAAAATAAATCACAAAGACCTGAGGGCAAGTTGAGGTTCACGAGCATGAGAGGAGACACGCACCAGTCCACCACCAGGGATGGAGTGTCTGCCTCGAGCTGAAGGAGTATCATGAGGCATCTCACCCAGTCCCTGAAATCACAAACATCAGTCTCTGACTGTTGTGATGATTCTCAAAATAATAATGCAAAATTCATTACACATATTCAGATTCAGATTCAGATTCCTTTATTGATCCCAGGGGGAAATTGCAGTTGTTACAGTTGCAGCCATTTATGTAAAAATAAACATAAATAATAAATAAACACTTTACTAACAATACAGAACAAGTCAGTAAATGAGAACTCTGATGTTAACAAAAAATACTTGGCATTATCATGCTTTCAAATAGATGTGCTGTATTGTCACCTTGGTTTTCAGTGTGAGGACAGTGTCCCTGATGGCTGCCAGGTCTTTGTCAGGGATGTACTTTGCCATCATTTTATCAAAGTCATGATGAGATGACAGTAACAGCAGCATCTGTCGACCAAAGAATCTAAGAGAAATAATGGAAAAACAAAAGTTTAGTTCAACTGTCTCAATGTGTTGAGAAAACAGTGATTCAGTATTAGCTGGTTAATGTAAGCTCTGTAAAATATCTCTGTGATATTACTGAATGAAAGTAATAAGGGTAGTGAAAACCTGGTCTCTTGGGAAGAGTCCTGTGCCAGTTTGGCTACTGCAGGCAAGATTCGGTCAGTGAGATCTTTGGTCCCAGAAAGTAAACGCCCAGCACCAATCTTTTCTACCAGAGTAGCCAAGTGCTGAGAAGTGCACTTTCTTACTACTGGATTCAAGTGACTTTTGATGTTAAAAGAAAACAGAAAAAGTAACGTTATTTATTTATGGTATTCACAATTAAATGGATAACTCATCCATTCATATGAAATAGTACTTTCTAATTCTGTAAAAAACATTATACAGTCATAATTAAATAACATACTTTGTTGACTTTCTAAACAAAAATGCGTTATCACATATTGTACAGGGAAAAAAACGTAAATGGAAAAGTGGCATTACGAAATTTAGATTTATTAGCTTTAATACGGAGTTTAATATATTGGAAAAAATAAAACATAAAATGTGCCATAACTTTTGCACAGGCTATAATTTATGTATTATTTCTCTCAATATGTTAAATTAACCAACTACACAGTGACTGTGCAAAAATCTGTGTACTTATTTTCACTTAGAAGAAAAAAAAAAATCACCAAAACAAGTAATTTGACCAAGGGTGCCCTTGCATACAACATACAATTGCTAAATTTCCTTCGGGATCAATAAAGTATCTATCCATCTATTGATCCATCTATCACTGTATATAGTTATGGTTGGAAAAAAAAGTATCTTGTGCTTTTGAATAATTTTTATCTGTTTTTTGGACAAAGATGTCCTTATACATGGATGTACTATTTAATGCAGGATTACACGGGCATCCTACTATATAACAAGTACTTTATGGTGCACTGCCCATAAACATGACCATCTCTCACACTACTGTGTCAGAGGATAAATGCAGAAAAGACTTTGAGACAAGAAAAACAATAAAATATTATATGACTTCCTGTGACTGCAGCATCTAGCTGGGAGCTAACTGACCCAAGTCCTCCAGTGAGTAAGGCACTCATGCCGCGGGTAGGTGTGCAGTTCTGCACCATGCTGTCCAGCGCTGCATCAACATCCTGCCTGATAAAGGCATTGGATTCTCCTGCTTTGTGTAAGAGTGCTTTGGTTGTAGCTTCCAACTCCTGGTCCATTCCCTTCTGCAGACCAGAGTAAAACTCTCCCAAAGTCACTATTGCCATGCGTGACACTCCAGAGCGCAGGTTTCGAACCTTTTTGACCAACAAAACAAAGAACAGACATGCCAACATTTTGGCTTATTCCAAACATTACAATTAAGAAACAAATACAATCTTTACATGAACAACTTTGTATATGCTAGTTAGTAAGCTCAATGCCAAACAGCATTCTATTAGTAATGCTCCATCGGGGGGTGTGACTGAGCGGAACAGGTGCAAGGTTAGGGTCGGGGTCAATGTCGTCATTGCATTGCTGTGTATAGCTCAAAAATGGCTCCACTGGACCACAGCACTGCGAGACTATACAGTGACAACTAAAGTATGCTGACCTGTCAAGGAAATACAGATTTGTTTACCTGGTCTCTTTAAAGTAGCTCAATTTGTTCATTAGTGTCTGGGTACTTTAGACATTGATATTTAGCATGTAATGATGAAGTGCTTACTTCCTATAATTGCTAAGTGGCTGACAGACAGACTAGCAAACAAACTTCTGTGTATCATACTACAATTAGAATAACAGTTTAAAATAAAATGTGAAAGTTGTTTTTGAATAATAAATTTCAAGTGCTATAATAACTTTCACTAACTTTACTGAAAGACCTGTATACACTTTAAAGCAGTCACAAGGATTTTCAACGTACATGCTAATTACAAATAAGAATTTAAAGGTGTTATATCGATATTTATGAGTCAGTAGATTATTCGGGTTATTATTTAGTCAATAATCTTAAGGCAGAATCTTAAAGCTGTGTCATCTGGGACCACCAAATGTCGCTTGCTTTGTCAAACATAACATATATTAAAATAAAATAAAATAAAAACAATAATAATTATTATTATGCCATAAGTTTAATATGTCAATTCTGTGAATTTTAAATTTGATATTAATGATTAATATTGCATATTAACTGTTTTCTAAAGGGATTTTGCACTAGCATACTTCCCAAAACAAATAAAGAAGGAATACTCAAGAGCTGACATTGATAAGCTGTAATAAAACTTTTGCAGAACTTAAAAAAATGGTTTGGGGAGATATCAAATTTCTTAACTAGTTCCTCAAAAGACATCAGAATATCGTCATCAGATGTATCATCTTTAATTTGCATTATCCCTTTTTGAGTCGAGAGCTTAAAGCCTGTATCAATCCTGGTATGTGTAACTTATTTCCCCAAATTAGGCTGTAATAAAGAGAGAGGAAATGATTCCTTCAAATTTCTTCACTTCAGCCATATCACTATCATATTTCTCACTACAAGATTAGAGATTGATTTCTTTCAGTTTTGAAGGGTTGGCTGAATACAAAAACGAGGGTTTACCATCAGTGAAAATTACTCCATCTTTTCATACTGGTGTGTCTTCAATTGTGTAATAATGTTATAGACCTTCACTCAGCTGCCTAGTAATACAATCTTAAATTGAGTTTCAATCCCACTCTATCAAAGAGTAAGTATAAGACAGATAGACGCAGTCTGGGATACCTATTGTTCCAATAAAAATTGCTAAACAATTTCTGTAATCCTAAAGCAGAAGCAGGCAGTCTATTCTAAAAAAAATAGTAGTTTGGGGGAAAATATTCATTTTGATTATATTAATTCTTCTAATCAGTGACATTGGCTATGTTCACATGCAAAGATTTTTGCCAATCCGATTGAATACAATCGGATTACAGATTCAGACTGAGGTGTTTATATGCTCACTCTGCTCAACAATCTGATGAAAATCTTCATTTACATGCCCACTACAAGTAATCTGAATGACGCGCAAGCGTGGGGCAGTGCTTAGAGTAAACGTTACCATGACAGCGAGAACATGGTCCAGTTGGCGTGAGATGAGTTTCCAGTTGGCGCGCTTGTGTTTTTAATGGCTTTAAACTGATGTCAGGCTCAAAAAAATGTCTTTCACATGCTTTTATAAAGGAAGACGTCGTGCTCTGAGACACATTAAATGGACCTAAACCTTTCGCTATGACGCGACGCGCATGCGCAGAATGTTCTTACACCTTCCAATTGGAGTGTAATCATGCATTTACATGGCTATTATTTAACGGATTATTTAGAGGTTTACCTCATTCAAGCGAATAGAAATTGTATTCCGAATGGCCTAAATCGGATTAGTCTATTCCAATTGAGGTGTTTTCATGGACGTATTGTATTCCGATTGAGCTATTAGTCAGATTATTAACGGCTTATCAGGCTGCATGTAAATGTGGCTACTGAGATTTGTCATTCTATTAACAGATTTTTTAATGTGTTCATCTACTATGTTATAGTTAGAGTGAGCAACTTACTGTAGATTTGGTAGTATTTTTAGCCTTAAATAAATAAAATAATTTACTGTGTTGAATTTGCAATCCTGCTGTGAGATCTTCCTTTCTTCTGACTTAAGTAACAGAACAGAGGATTTTGAATTATTTACTCCGCACCCTGAGAGTTTGCTACAATTGTTAGTTAATTCCAGATATATTGATATAGAATTGTTTACATATTTAGAAAAATGATCATATCATCAGCATAAAGAGCCACCCGATGCTCCAGTCCTCCAATGTATATATCTTGAAGTCCTTAATAGCTGGTCTCAGCTTTAACTTGAACTTCTTATAAAAATTTATAGGCAACCCATCGGGTCCTGCTGCTTTTCCATATTTCATTTTCTCCAGGACATCCATAATCTGCATAGTTATCTCAGCCTCTAAAGGCTGTTTATTTGGGGGATATTAACACAATCTAAAAATGTTTTATATGCAACATATTATAATAACAGTTTATTGCACCTATTTCTTGATTTCTTTCAGTACTGTACAGTTTTTTGTGTAAGTTTTCACACATTTATTTTAACTGCTCCCCATTATCATTTTTAAGATCTTTGAGATCGAGTTTCTTAATATGCCAGGCCAAAGTTTTTTCAGGTTTCTGGTCAAACAAAGATCGTTTGAGTTTAAATAAGCTAGCAGCCGTTTCCAAGGCAGAGGTTTCATTATACTGGACCCTCAATACAAAAATGACTGAGTCTGGGCTTTGGGTCTTAAAAGAATTTGAGCTCCAATATTTTAGGTTTTCCAGAACCTGTGTAGCTAATAATCTGCCCCCTAATAAAAGCTTTAAAAGCTTCCTATCTCATCGCTGCTGTGGTTTCTACTGTATTTACTGCAAAACAGCTCTATTTGTTCACCAATATGTCAGATAAATTTTGGATCTAGAAACCATTTCTGTTGAAATCTCCATTTTGAAATACCTCTTACTAGACCACAATCTTCATAGATCAAATTAGTTGATGCATGGTCTGAAATCAAAACACTGTAATAATTACACTGCTTGACCTTACGTATTAAATTTGTTGAAATGAGAAAATAGCCTAGAGTATGAATTATATAAGCTAGAGGCATGAATATGTTACGTTTAATTCCTTGATGCACTATATTTCCAAATGTATTCACTCACCTATCCAAATCATTGAATTCCAGTGTTCCATTCACTTCTATACCCACAGGTGTATAAAACCAAGAACCTAGGCATGCAGACTGCTTCTACAAACATTTGTGAAAGAATAGGTCACTATCAGGAGCTCAGTGAATTCCATTGTGGTACCGTGAAAGGATGCCACCTGTGCAACAAGTCCAGTCATGAAATTTCCTTGCTACTAAATATTCCACAGTCAGCTCAAGAACAGTGCGTAGACAGCTTCATGGAATGAGTTTCCAAGGCCGAGCAGCTGCATACAAGCCTTACATCACCAAGCGCAATGCAAAGCATCAAATGCAGTGGTTTAAAGCACCGCCACTGGACTCTAGAGTAGTGGAGACATGCTTTCTGGAGTGACAAATCACACTTCTCTGTCTGGCTATCTGATGGATGAGTCTGGGTTTGGCGGTTGCCAGGAGAATGGTACTTATCTGACTGCAGTGTGCCAAGTGTAAAGTTTGGTGCAGACGAGCGAATACTATTGGAAATATAGTTCAAATTGGTTTGTGGTTTTTCTGCTTTTATTATGTGTCTGATCTATTTGTGATGATCTCTCTTAAATGGGATCTAACGCACAGCTCAAGTCTCCTGCCATTATATTATGACTGTCCAAAAATAATATTAGAGAAATGTTAGAAACAAATTATTAAAAAAATAAGATCATCATCATTATTTGGAGCAAAGTTAATCTACTCAGTAAGAAGAATATCTTGAAAGAACAAAAATCTGCCTTGTATGCCATCATTCTTTTAGCATTAAACAGATTTGCGAATGACTTTTAATACCCTTTGCTGATGACTTAAACTGTGTTGAAAAACTCTTTAGTCTAATATTATCTGACAGTGTTAAATATGTTTCTTGGAGAAAGATTATTTTAAAATCCATAGGTTCCATTCTTTTGAACACTTGTTTAATCATTAGTTTTCTGTAAACCTCTACATTTCCAAGAAGTAAATTGGATTTCTAATGCCTTCGACATGACTGTTTAAATCTCTCCAACAAGACAGCCATAGCATGCCTTTACTCCATAAGAGAAAACAAAAACAAAAAAATACAACACATGCAAAACATCAGTATGCCTTCTTCAATCCCTTAAACTAGACTTCATACATGAACTCCCAAATACAGCTACTGGAATTTGCCCCTCTCCCTTGTTGTTCATCCCAGAATCACTGGGTCTGCTGCTCCCTTTGTTACAAATTGCCCCATTCATGATAAATATTTCCCTCCCTCACATTCAGGAAGGCCAGCTATCCTTGCAGAACACTTCTAGAAAACAACAGAGAACATGGCCTCACAATGAAACAAAAAGTAAATCAATAGAAGTAAAACAGGAAAATCAATGCAAATAAAAAACAAGATAAAACAGAATACTAGAGATATAAGAGATATAGGAAAAGGGAAGTACAGAGTTTTCATTTCAGGGGAGATGGACAAGCAATTACAAGTATTGGGGTGAAACAAATGACACTGATATGCAAGTTATGTAGTCATTGAAGTGAGAAACTGATGTGTGGGCCCACATATGGGCCTTTTGAGTTTGAGAGGTTTAGTTACAGGGAATTCACAAGAAAGTAGTGATTCACCTCTTGAATGAGAATCAAGCAGACATCATGGAGCCTGCTAATAAGCACATCAGTATGATACTGTGCTAAACCTCGTAGAAAACCCAGGCCTTCGATTTTCTTTTCCCTGTATGAAGAGATCAGAAAAATACAGATACACTGAATAGGCAGAAGGTTATTGTAAGTGAAAATTAGTAATGAAAAGACAAGGAAAGACTGTATTAAACGTAATCTTGATGAAGCATATAGAAAAAGCAAAGTTACAAATTACTAAACACTTCGAGTTGACAGGTAAAATTAAGCTTTTGTTTTGGGTTCATAATACCAAAGCCCATTTTAACCCCTTTTCTACAAAAAAGACAAATGAGAAGTACACAATGTTTAAACAGTACAAAAAATAATGTAATCATTAAAAAACAATCACATGGAACAGCAACATCTGCTCTAATTTCTATATGATGTGGCAATAAAGTTTTCAATGGCATATTTGTCATGGCACGCTTAATAACTTGCTAGACATAGCAACAGCAACCAAGGGGGTAAAAGGACAGCTGATTTATTTGACATGTTGTACCCATATAAAAGCTAGCTATACTTGTACAGCTACTGAATGATGGCTATAAACTAGTACTCTATGTCTGCTCTTTTTCAGTGTATTGCACCCAACTTCTGTTTCTGGGAAAGCAGCCCAGATGCAGAAAGGTGTTTTAGTGACAGTACGACTGTGTCACACCCTCCGTTACACTCTGAGATTTAATGCTGGGACCCACAAGCAGCAGGAGATACACTGCTTGATAAAATGCTACTACTACGTTAGATTATCTTTTTTTAAGTTAGAAAACAATATTAGACTGCTTTGGGGATTGATTTTCTTCTATTTGCATGAATAGATCTCACACACACACACACTAGAAAGGCAAAAGGTTATTGCAACTGATACAGTACTAGCCTATAACTCTGCATAGACATTCCCTCTTTGAACTTCAACCTGTGAGTGTTTGAGGATACACCCACAAAGTCGCCAGCTGTTTTCAGCTCACTGTAATGAAAGAGAGTTAAGCAAAGCAGGGATACTGCAGAAATTAGGAAATAGAATTCCACTCTGAAACTATAGGTCTAGGGTCTTTACTATACTCAAATTATTGTAAAGTTGAGAATATTTTATTATTATCATTGTTATTATTATTAGCAGTTGCAATCCTAAAATTGGGGGTGCAGCAACACCCTCAGCACCCCCACTTCCCATGTCCCTGCGAAGCACTATGTATAGAACAGATGAAAATTATATTAACTATAAAATAAAACTTAAGTATAATAGCTAAAATACCTCATGGCACTTTTACTTTTGGTAATTAAATATATTTAAAGGAAATAATTTTGTGCCTTAATTCAAGCAGAAATATAAATAGAGGACTACTTTTATTGTAGTGAATGGTAGACTGAAGGGTTAGAGGGTTTGAGGCTAAGATGCATATATTTGAATCTCAGCACCCATATCCTAAATAAATCAAAATCATGTGGTGCCTAGAGATTCCCACCACTAAAAAACAGGCATATGTTATAAAGGAGATCATTCATGTGTCATTCATGTGCTTCATGGGTCATAATTCTGTCGGTGGCAAACTCACCAGTCTTCTGAGTTAAGCAGTCTGAAGCTCTGAGTAAGGGCAAAGTCTGGTTTAGAGAAAGGACGCAGTTCTTTTTGCTCAGGAGGATCTTTCTTTGGGGTACCTGGTGTGAATTCATCTAAGGAAAGATTGCAAATAAAAATATGTGATGATGTATCATATATCAAGCAAATAAAAATATATCAAGATGTGGTCATAAACAAAAGGAATTGATGGTTTTCTTTCCTAAACTTATTATATGTGCAAACTTGAAGTCCAGTAATAGTTGAGGTAGAGGTAAGAAAACATAATAATATATTTAAAAAATACATTAACTGTATATTAGTCTAGATCAAGGGTGTTTAATCTTAGCTGCAAATGGTCAGTACGGAGGTAGGATTTCCTTCCAGTAAAGCAGAAGAACACATGCTCAACTGTTAAACAAGTGGAATCAGGTGTTCACGTGTTTGTTTGGAAATGAAGACTTGCAGCCCTTTGCAGATATGATTGGACACCTTCCTCTAGATCAAAAACATTGGTTTGGATCGGGTGTGACATACGAAATGCATAGAAAAATCTGCTGAACAGGATGGAAAACATCATTCCATGTAGCAAGACATATTTTAGTTCTCAAAGTAAAAACAAATACTCACAACTGTAAGTCACTACACATAAAGGGCTGGACAACAACACTTACCAGAGCTATGAGAGAGAGATGGATGTGTTCTATTTAGACTGGTGGCTCTTCTCCGACGTGGCTGCATGCGTCTAGTGGGGAGTGCGGCAGGTGGACTGGGCTGATGGTGTGGACTGAAACATTTAACTGGATTTTGGCATTTCTGCAGACCAGTAGGGCTTGAAGCCAAATCATCTGCAGGTGTTTCTGTCTTACTTGAGGCTACAACAGTATCGTTCAGCTGAAAATCTAGGAGAAGTAGGTAAAGAGGCAATAATGACGCCATCTGTTTGAGCCCTGTTTGACATGGAAAAACAGGATAAATGTTTAGTTAATCTGTAACCTTTTGGACGTGCTGATTCATCAGAGTCCACTTCAGACACTGTGTGTCTAAGATGCTGCCTCATTCGTTCCATGCGCTGGGCTTCTTGTTGCTCTAAAAAATGCTGATGCATATTTTCCCTTGTGAACCTGGACATCTTTACTCTTTCCTGTAAATTTATAAACTTAAAATGCTGCTTAACATCTACATGTGAGAAACAATTAGAAACTCTAGCTGGCAAAAAGAAAACACACAACACAGTACTGTAGAAAATATGTAAATTCAAAACCAATGGCCTTAATCAATAAGAAAACAGCACAGTGAAAGTTATGACGTATGATGGCTCTGTAACACTGTCTAGAATTCAATGCCTGCTAATGTTCCTTTTCGGTTAAAATGCTCTCTAGAGAGAGAGAAAGAGATGCCTTTGAAGACGGTGACTAGTTAGGCAGCTGCCTCCAGAATGGAATGCACAACATATGTTGTTCTGAAACTGAATCATGTAGACAATTGTGGAGTTGCTACTAGGTTCATATTTTGAGAATAACAGGACAAGACTGTGCTGGGCATTTAAGCTGACACTAAATCACATTAGATTCATTGTATTACAAAGTAAATAAATCAATGTTAAAGTAATGAGAGCTAGAATAAAGTTGAGACTGAAGGCACTTAATGAGTGAAACATGGCTTGATTGGGCAATAAAGCAAACAAACACGTCTCACCACTGTCTCCTCTGGCTCAAGGCTCATGTCTGAATCAGCATGGCTGGCAGAAACAGCATTGCCACATACTCCAGCTGGTGGATCCCAAGGGACTTTGCTTAGAGAGTCCTCCTGCCCATGACATATTGCTACACTGGGGTGGGCAACAAGGACAAGGGAACCAAATACACCTGAAATTAAGTGAGAAAAGTTTGTTTACATTTTTTAAAAAGTTACATTACCTTCAGGTTATTTCACCTACAAAAGAACACATAAATCAAAGTGAAGGCAAGACATCATATACAATCCCATTTCCAAAAAAGCTGGGACACTATGCAAAATATTAATAAAATCTAAAATCATTGTGCTAATCACTTAAACCCAACATTTATTTGAAATTAGTACAAAGACAACATATCAAATGTTGAAACTAAGGCATTTTATTGTATTTTGAATTTGATGATAGCAACACATTCCAATAAAGTTGAGACAGGGCAACAAAACAGGCAACAGGTCAGCAACATCACTGGGTAGAAAGAGCATGCCACAGAGGCTTTCAGAAGTAAAGATGATGAGGGGTTCACCACTCTGCAAAAGACTGTGTTTGCAAATATTACACCAATTTAAGAATAATGTTTCTCAGTGTAAAATAGCAAAGACCTTTTGCTTTTCATTGCCTACAGTTCATAATATCATTAAAAGATCTTTGGGTTCTCAGGTGGCACTTCATTAAAAACAGACATGATTCTACAGTGGAAATGACTGCATGAGCCCAGAAACACTTTTCATAAGCCATGGTTAAATGCAAGTTAAAACTCTACTACGCAAAGAAGAAATCATATACAAACACGACAAAGAAAGCACCACTACCTTCTTTGGGCCTGAGCTCATTTGAGATGGACTGAGGCGAAGTGAAAAAGTAGAGCTGGGTGATTTTTGCCTGATTTTTGCTTTTGAGTCATGAGTTGCTGCTTTAACCCTTGGATGCATGAGCGACCAATACCTACACTCTTCCATGAGTGGGGTCAAAAATGACCCCAATTAGAATCAATGTGTTTTTGCAATAAATGAATAAAAAAAAAAATGCCTTTAATTTTGGTTAAAGCTGATTATATTTATTATATTTGGGTCAACAAAAGACTGATTTTACATTTAGCATGCATATTTATAACTTTTTATAACATTTTTTCATAATAAATAACATAAAAATTCTTCAAAAATTATTGTTAGTATGTCCATGTGTCTGCAGGACAAAAAAGAAAATGAACATACATAATACCAGAACACTGTCCACTCACATTTGCCCACACAAAATTATTTTGGGGTACTGGGGTAGTGCATTTCCAACAGCAATTGGTGGCTTTGCGGTCTTTGCTTCTTGGACACATCTGGCACCTCTTTCTCTTCTGTCTGCCCTCTCTCCTGTTGCTGGTTTGCAGTGTAAAAACTTTTAATTTCAGAGATTTTGAAAAATAACAACCCTCGGGGTCATTTTTGACTCCACTTATGCATCTAAGGGTTAAACTACCCTTTATGGTCAACACTTGCCAAACAGTGGAACACTTCACCAATGGGAGAGTGGGAGAAAGTTTCTGGTGAGCTGTTTTTACCAGCTCGAAAAGCACAGCGAGAATTTTTGTAATATTCATAATTTAAGAAAGAAAACAGATTATTTTAGCTGTCTGGTAATGAGTGCTAGGATATCTGGCTGCTAAACTTTCATTTAACAACCACATTAGCGTAATATGAACAGCAAACATTAGCTGGCTTGGTACGTCAATGATGGATCACACTGCATTACTGCCAGCACTCCTACTATGTCAGAGCATATCACAGTATTCAAAAACCAGCTAGCAGACATGTGGATTTTACGAAGCCCCGCTGGTGACATCCTGTATGAATAAAATTAATGTATGGCCACAACTAAGTAAGGTATGGGAAGGAGATGATTAAGTCATGCCCATGACTTTGTAAAGCATGGGAACAAGACTGTAATGTGTGGCCTCAACTTAGTAAGCTGCGATCTCATTCCCATGCTTTACTAAGTCGAGGCCACGCATTAGGATCTTGTTCCATGTTAATAAGGCATAGCCATGACATAATCATCTCATTCCCATGCCTTAATAAGTTGTGGCCAGACATTTATTTAATTTATACAGGATGTCACCAGCGGGGCTCCATAAAATCCAAGTCTGTTAGCTGGTTTCTGAATACTGTGATATGCTCTGACATGGTAGGACTGCTGACAGTAACGGGATGTGATCCATCATTGATGTACCAAGCCACCTAATGTTTGTCATTCATATTAAGCTAATGTTGTTGTTAAACAAAACAGTTCAGCAGTTGTAACCAGATAGCCTAGCACTTATTACCAGACACCTAAAATAAATTACACATTATTTTTATTTATATAGGATGTAACCAGCGGGGCTCCGTAGGATTTCTCTATTCCAGCACAGTAGTTTGAGGGGTGAACCACAATATATCTGACGCTCTCTGTGTAAAAGCATTAACTGCAGTGTGATTTTCACACTGGACAGAGTCCTCCTTTTAGGTACGTTTAAACTGAAATCAGCACTTTCTGGTATTGTTTGATCTACAGTAACATCAATACACCGTGTTGTCCAAGTGACGGAGTGCTGCCTCAAGTTAGCCAGCTGCTAAAAATAGCTACCCTGAAAAGACAGCATTCTCCAGCTTTCCAATGCTTCATAGCTTCCTCAGTTTACTTTTGTTTAAATCAGGGCTGTAACTCATGTGAACCCACTTTCTTCCACTTTCGTTGCTTGGGAATGCACACATACTAAAATATGACTTTTTGAGCGCTGTGACACAATGCTGGAATTGTGCGCAGCAGACGTGATTTAACACAGCTAAAGCTTGTTAGGATGTTCGGAAAGAAGTTCGCTCTGGGACAGTATATTTACGCTACTTATCTCGTCATTCACATTTGGTGACAGAACAGATTGCCGATCGTTCCATTCAAACGGGGTATGTATAACTGCACATTTCAGACGTTGCTGAAGTATATTTCGTAAATCATTTTACTCGTCGCCCCGCCCAATCATGTCGAAAAACAAGGAAGCGTGCCCTCTTGTGATGAAAGCAGAGTAGTGTCGCTTTCCTTGCAGTAGAAAACGCCACAGCTGTCACTAGAACGTGGATGCGTGAGGATGCTCTATTACATCAAACACTTATAGCTCTACTGAGGAAAATTATGTTGTGATAATTATCGTTAGGGTTTTATCGCCCAGCCCTATGAAAAAGTGTCCTGTGTCGAATCAAAATATGAAATTCTTCTTGGAAATCATTAACACTGAATCATCCAGGCTAAAGACCATCAGGCTTGTTAGCAGCTGTGATGGGAGTGCATTAGTGCACATGGCATGGGTGACTGGCACATCTGTGAAGGCACCATTAACACTGAACGATATTTACAGGTAATGGCAACATATGTTCAGATGATGTCTTTTTCAGGAAAGGCCTTGTTTATTTCAGCAAGATGATGTAAAACCACATTCTGCCCAGTTTACAATAGCATTTTACAATGGCTCTATAGAAAAAAGTTAGAGTGCTAAACTGGCTTGCCTGCAGTTCAGACCTATCACCCACTGAAAACATATGGCACTTCACTTTATGAAACAAGAAATATGACAAAAGAGACCCCAAAATATTGAGCAGCTAAAATCCTATATAGGTCAAGAGTGTGAAAACGTATCACTTTCAAAACTATAGTAGTTGGTGTCCTCAGTTCCCAAACCAAAGAAGAGGTGATGCAACACAATGGTAAACAAGCCCCTATCCCAACCTTTTTGGAATGTGTTGCTGCTGAGAGAAATTAAGCTTCTATCTTCTGACCTGAGGGTGATCAACTCCCTCCATTATTTGTCTTATCTGCTGATCTGAGGGTCTCCCTGCATTGTTGGTATGGCCCTTTGATTGCCGACCATAAAGTCACACAATAACCCTCCAGGGTAGCAACCATCAAGGAGTGTTGATGTTCGCCATCCTTGCAGGGAGTCGGCACCTCTGTCCTTTTGATAAGGTAATCATCATCCACCTGCTTAACCCCCTCTTCTTCATCACCCTCATCCCCCTCACTTACCCCTGGTTAACCCCCTCTTCTTCATCACCCTCATCCCCCTCGCTTACCCCCCCTAAAACTCCTCTTCCTCACCTTTATCCTCCTCCCACAATTTCCAGTGTATATAAGGTCCTCCTAAAATATTAAGACTAGCTGTGATAGATTGGCTGTGATAGACTGGCTGTGATAGACTGGCTGTGATAGACTAAGCTGTACCTACATTTCCTGTGTGTCAATAAAGTCAAGTCTATGCTGAAGGCCTCCTGACTTCTGAATCCTGAAAGCTGAATTTCTAACACTGCCATCAAATTCAAAATAGGCATATATTTTTCAAACAACAAAAAAAGTTAACATTGAATTAGTTGTCTTTGTACTATTTTCAAATAAATCTAGGTTTTAAATGATTTGCACCTCAATTTTATTTTGTATGTTGTTGTTGTGTCCCAACTTTTTTGGAAATGGGGTTGTTTGTAAAACATACTAAATTTTACTCATAAAAGTACAATAAAAGTAATCATAAAATAGTTTTAAAGTGAATAGTTTTCAAAGCAGATGATATACATGTTACCAACTACAAAAATCTCATTTGAGCTATGACTTTACACAAAATCAGAAGAAGCAGAGAGATTACAGTGACCTCGGCCAACTACTCCTTCAGACATTTCACCAGCAGGGGAAGCCCTGGTGCTGTGTATCTGAGATCCTGAGAGACATAAGTACAGGGAGCAGGCATGTTAAGAAAGCAAAAAAGAATAAAAAATCTTCATCTTTCAGACTCAATTTCAATAAGAGCTTCAGAGTTCTCTCACCTTTCATAGGTCTTAGAGCACGGACAGGCTCCCGACCTGCAGGTCTAACATGAGGAGATGACACTGTTTCTCTGGACCTCTCTTTATCTGTTGGTCCATTAGAGTAAATTACACTCTGACCAATTACACTTACATTAGAGAAAGCCTTTTCTTGCTGTTGGACATCTGCAACACAATTTATTTTATGAATTTATACATACTTAACTCACTTTATGGAATGATCATACAAAAGAGTGCTAATTTGGTCTTATGGCTTAAAAAATCCTTAGGCTACACTCACATTACCAGGCTGAAGTGGCACAAATCCACATTTTGCCCTTCATGTGACTCAGATCTCATGTTTTCAGGGCTGTGCGGACACACAAATCTGATCTTTTCAAATCCGACCTGAGCCACTTTCATATGTTTGGATTCAATTCGTGGCCATGCGACCTTAATGTGAACACTCACATCAGAATTCGTGTGCTTTTTTCCCCCCACTGTGCGTGCGCCATCATGGCAGCAGCTTCAACGCCTATAAATCATGGAAAAGCTTTTTTTGCCTTCCTCTCACTCTAACAATGAACTCTAATAATGAAAAGCTGTGAGCTGATCAGAGTTAATCATCTTCACAGCAAATGCTAGTTCTACTCGGTATTTTGTTTGCTGATGATGCAGGTGATGCACGTGATTCATTCACTTGGCATTACTGAGTAGGATGTGTGCTTCCAGGTCATTTCTGGACTTAAATCACTTGCCTAAACGACTGATCAGATTTCAGCAAAAAATCTGATTTTAGCAATGAGGCTTGTAATATGAATGTAGCCTTAGTGAGTGTTAGCCTACCTTTAGAACTTGCCTCCACTGAGGTCAGAGTCTTCTGTCTCCCTGATGGCACTCTACCAATCTGTCCTTTCCAAGGGCTGCAATGAGAATTTAACAAATGTGACATTTTTGACTACACATTAAATTTCAATAAAGAATGCATAACTGTACAGATTTTATTTTTTTTACTAATTTATTTTATTAAATTAGTAAGCATACCGTTGCCAAAGATTCTAAAAAATAATAACCCCAATTCCAAAAATGTTGGGGCGCTGTGCAGAATGTTAATAAAAACTAGAATGCAAGGATATGCAAATCAATTAAACCATATTTTTAAAGGAGAATATTACAAAGACAATATTTTTTTAATTTGATGCCAACATGTTCCAAAAAAGTTGGGACAGGGGCATGTTTACTACATGTATAATCACCTCCTTTTTAAAAAGCACTCTGTGTTTGGAAACTGAGAAGATCCTTAGATATGTTTTCCTGTTCTTGTTAGATATAAAATTTCAACTGCTCATCAAGTCAGGGTCTCTTTTGTCGTATTTTTCATTTTGTAATGCAGCAAATGTTATCAGTAGGTGACCGTTCTGGACTGCAGGCAGGTCAGTTTAGCACCCAGACTCTTTTAATACGGAGCCATGCTGTTGGAATACATGCAAAATGTGGTTTAGCATTGTCTTGCTAAACCATACTCTGCATGGAAAGCAAGGCCTTCCCTGAAAAAGATATAACAAATATATAGATATATAAGAAACATATGTTGCCAAAACATGTATATATATATATATATATATATATATATATATATATATATATATATAAAATTCAGCATTAATGTAGCCTTCATAGATTTGCATGTCACACATGCCATGTGCATTAATGCAACCCCATACAACCATGAATACTGGTATTTGAACTGTGCACTGAAACAAGCTGAATGGTCTTCAGCCTGAAGGACACAGCACCCATGATTTCCAAGAAGAATTTCAAATGTTGATTTGTCAGACAACAGGATGCTTTTCCACTCCCCCTCAGTCCATTTCAAATTAGCTCAGGCCCAGAGAAGGTGGCAGCGTTTCTGGAACCTGTTATGTACAGTTTCTTCTTTATATTTTTAAGTTTTAACTTGCATTTGTGGATGCAGCAATAAACCGTTTTCACAGAGAGTGGTTTTTCAGAAGTGTTCATGAGCAAATGCAGTGATTCCACTACAGAATCATGTCCGTATTTAATGCAGTGCCGCCTGAAGGCCCAAAGATCATGGCCAGCAAATACTGGTTTATGGCCTTGTCCCTTGCATACAGAGACTTCTCCAGATGCTTAAAGTCCTTGTTTTTAGCTGTTTGGCTAGACAGGGAGGGGTATGACGAAGGCCACAACCCTGGGAAAGAAGCTGTTCCTCTGTCTATTTGATGGGATCTTATTGTCCTGATCCGTTTGCTTGGTGGCAGAGGTTCAAACACGGATTGACCAGGGTGTGCAATGTCTTTGAAGATACTGCTAGTCTTCTTCCTCAGTTGGCTAGAAGCGTCATAGTAAGTCTGGGAGCCCTGATCCAACAATGCACCATGCCACCTTCACCACACAATGCAGATCCTTGAGCTCAGCAAACATGCACATGGTACAGCACAATGTGATGTACTTGGTTTTAAGTGGTGCTTGGTTGGTCTTAAAGTGGTATTTCAGTAGAAATTCACCAAGAGTTTCTGTGGGAGCAATGCCGGTTTCAGCATCCTGAGGAAGAATATTCTTTGTAGGGCTCAGCACACAGCCCTGTGGAGTTACTGTGTTTAGAATGAGGATGCATGGCTTCGGTTGGCCCATAAGGAAGTTCATGATCCATGAGCACATAGAAGAACCATGACAACTCAATTTTTGTGGGGGATGAAGTCCACAAATAACACTCACATAACTGTCTAATTCTTTAAATTCTTAAAAAAAATTTAACCAGCCTGCAAACTGGTGCTTATCCAGATCAGGTGGTATGTTGGTTTTGATGTGTGAAAGCACAAGCTTTAAAAGTATTTCATGAATATAGGCATTAGAGCCACTACTTATGGTAAATCAGGCCCTCCACAGAGCTAATGTCTTGGGCATGATGGAAAATTTAAGAGATGTTGGAACAGTAACTTTTTGTAGCAACAGACTGAATATCTGTTAGCTGCTTGGCACATGGTTTCAGTACTTGGCTGGGCACTCCATCTGCACATGCTGCATTGCTAGCACTGACTTTCACCAGTGTGGTCTTCACCTGGTGGTGCTATAGAGCCAGTAATGGCCTTCTGGCAGTTGGAGCAGGGCACAAAACAGGTTCAGGACATCAGGCAGTGTGGCATCACATTGAACAGCATGTGGTGTTGTCAGTAACTGCCTTGATGTTGTCCCATATGCTACATTGGTTGGTATTAAAGTGATTTTGTCTATTTCTCTTTTTATATCTGCACTTTATATCCCTGATGCCTCTCTTGAACTTCCCCATGCCTCACTATAGGTTTTGTTTGTCATCTGATCTCTCACTCCTCAAGGAGTGTCCCCACCTTGCAGATTTAGGCTCCAAATGTGTAATGAATTTTTCCATGATGTAGCATGTTCTGATGCAATACAGAAAATCCATTAACCAGTGAGCTACAAGGTGACCTTTATCATCAACACACAACAGAATGAATGGAATATCTGAAATTGCTGGGATATGACACTCAAATCGTGTGGGAACATGATAACTTAAAATTTTCAAGGCAGATTCCTTTTCAAAAAGGATTTCGATCACTTACCAGTCCATTCAAGAAGCAAAGCCCGACTGATGGATGTACTGCAATATGCATGGAAAGCTTGCAGCAAATTAGTTTATAATAGAGATGTTCTTGAAGGAAGTCACATACTGGACTGTTAAAACACTGCAAATTGGAAGTTAAATCACAAACCCACCGTTTGGAATAGCATTCTGAACAGCTTGGCAGAGGTTAATGGAACAGTCTTCTGTAAGGCATGAGCCAAAAACCTACAAATATACAGTACTGTGCGAAAGTCTTAGGCACCCAAGACAAAATTTTAAAAATCTATTTGTGTAGTATGTGTTTATTTGCTGAGAAAAGTGTTAATATTTAAATAAACAAAATTTACCGAATATTAATTAATAATGATTGTGTATAATATATATATATATATATATATATATATATATATATATATATATATATATATATACATACACCCACATATACACCCACATATCCACACACACACACACACACACACACACACATATATATATATATATATATATATATATATATATATATATATATATATATATATATATATATATATATATATATTTTTTTTTTTTTTTTTTTTTTTTTTTTAAGTGATTTTATGGATGTTAGTTGTTTAAAATGTTAACCATTTTCAAACCTCTCCTCGAGGAAGCCCAGTATTACATGAAGTTAAAAAAACAACTCCTGGTTGTCCAGTGCTCATGTCATGTCATGTCTCTTGTCCATTAAATTGTGCTCATGATATAATTGATGATAATATCAAGTCTCTGTGGCGGCTGTGAAGGTGTCAAGGAAAAAATGGACCCAAGAAATTCTTGTTACTTTTTATTGTTTTTATGTTTATTTGAAGTATGAATATGACTTTATTCTAATGTATATTGTGATAAACTCACTGCTGAGGTAAATTGTTGAAAAATTTGCTTAGATGCCTAAAACTTTTGCACAGTACTGTAGTAATAAGGGGCCTGTGGATTATTTGTTTGGATTAACCCCCCCTTTTTAACACCATAGCCCCACCCCATCTGGCTAAACCAAATTATTATGCAAGGCTAGTGAGAGGTTACATAAAACAAACAATAACTTCAGGACAATAAACACAATACAGACAAACTACATAACAAGAAGCTTCCTTTTACCGGTAAGTATATTCATTTATATTGATTTATCAAAAAGACAGCTCTGCTCAACTTTTTAATGCACATATTTCTGCAGTCAATCATACATTTGATTATATAACTAAACAAATCAAATATAACCTCTGTCACTAGCCATGGCCACGGTCTCTTCACACTCAAACATTGCTCTAGTGAACTCTAAACTCTTATCAACTACACACAGTTTTATTCACCTGACCAATTTACTCTGTAATTCTGAGTCTCTGCCCCTGCATCCCTGTTTAAACTCCGGTAACTCTATTGGATGTTAAAAAAGAACACTCAGATTCTATTATCTTTCGTAGAGGCTCCAACCACACAAATGCTGAATTAAAAAGTTATAAGCAATTAATCAGCTGTTCCAGAAGACAAAACACTTGACTACTGCTACAGCACCATCAGGGACATGCACCAGGCAGCCACCCTTGGAAAGTCTATATATATATACATACACACACACACACACACACACACACACACACATACATACATACACATAAATAAAACATAAATAAAAACAGAATATGATGATTTGCAAATCCTTTTCAACCTATATTCAATTGAACACACTACAAAGACAAGATATTTAATGTTCAAATGGATAAACTTTATTGTTTTTTGCAAATATTCACTCATTTTGAATTTCATGCTGGCAACACGTTCCAAAGAAGTTGGGACAGGGGCATGTTTACCACTGTATTACATCACCTTTCCTTTTAACAACACTCAATAAGCGTTTGGGAACTGAGGACACTTTGTTGCAGCTTTGTAGGTGGAATTCTTTCCCATTCTTGCTTGATGTACAACTTCAGTTGCTCAACAGTCCGGGGTCTCCATTGTTGTATTTTGCGTTTCATAATGTGCCACACATTTTCAATGGGAGACAGGTCTGGACTGCAGGCAGGGCAGTCTAGTCCCCGTACTCTTTTACTACGACGCCACGCTGTTGTAACACGTGCAGAATGTGGCTTGGCATTGTCTCGCTGAAATAAGCATGTCCCTGAATAAGACGTTGCTTAGATGGCAGCATATGTTGCTCCATAACCTGTATGTATCTTTCAGCATTAATGGTGCCTTCACAGATGTGCAAGCTACCCATGCCATGGGCACTAACACACCCCCATACCATCAGAGATGCTGGCTTTTGAACTTTACACTGATAACAATCCGGACAGTCCTTTTCCTCTTTGGCCCGGAGGACACAACGTCAATGATTTCCAAAAACAATATGAAATGTGGACTCGTCAGACGGCAGGACACTTTGCGTCAGTCCATCTCAGATGAGCCCGGGCCCAGAGAAGCTGGCGGCGTTTCTGGGTGTTGTTGATATATGGCTTTCGCTTTCATTTTAACTTGCACTTGGAGCAACGAACTGTGTTCACTGATAATGGATTTTTAAAGTGTTCCTGAGCCCATGTGGTAATATCCGTTACGGAATGATGTCAGTTTTTAATGCAGTGCCGCCTGAGGGATCGAAGGTCACGGGCGTGCAATGTTGGTTTTCTGCCTTGCCGCTTACTTGCAGAGATTTCTCCAGATTCTCTGAATCTATTGATGATATTATGGAATGTAGATGAGGAAATCCCTAAATTCCTTGCAATTGCATGTTGAAAAACGTTGTTCTTAAACTGTTGGACTATATGCTCACGCAATTGTTCACAAAGTGGTGAACCTTGCCTCATCCTTGCTTGTGAACAACTGAGCCTTTCACGGATGCTCCCTTTATACCCAATCATGACACTCACCTGTTTCCAATTAACCTGCTCACTTGTAGAATGTTCCAAACAGGTGTTTTTTGAGCATTCCTCAACTTTCCCAGTCTTTTGTTGCCCCTGTCCCAACTTCTTTGGAACATGTTGCAGGCAAAGAATTCCACCTACAAAGCTGCAACAATTAAGTGTCCTCAGTTCCCAAACGCTTATTGAGTGTTGTTAAAAGGAAAGGTGATGTAACACAGTGGTAAACATGCCCCTGTCCCAACTTCTTTGGAATGTGTTGCCGGCATCAAATTCAAAATGAGTGAATATTTACAAAAAACAATGTTTATCCGTTTGAACATTAAAAATCTTGTCTTTGTAGTGTATTCAATTGAATATAGGTTGAAAAGGATTTGCAAAGCATTGTATTCTGTTTTTATTCATGTATTACCTAACGTCCCAACTTCATTGGAATTGGTGTTGTAATTGTTTGCAGTAAAATAAAGCTTTGCTGAGCATTCTAAGTCACAGTTCTAACATAATTTTAACAATAAACAAACAATCTTAAACGCTGTAATTAATGTATAACTGGTAATTCACCAACCTTTAATGCTGAAAATTGTCTTGCAGACTGCTGGTCACATAGCAACTCAGCTAATTATCTCTAGCTAGTGGCAAACAAACTGGCAAAAAACAGCAAGACTCAAGATGAACATTGAGAATTAAGAGATGAATAAAGACACTCAATTGCATTTACATGCCCTCCAGTTGGCTTCTGGATTTGTTTAATCTGCAATGAGAATCTGGCAAAGAAAGTCCAATGTTTTACAGCCCCTTTACACACTTTAAATGTGTCTTATAGTAAACATGATATCTGATATAATAATGTTATATGTAGAGATTAAAAGATGCAGTTCTTCTACTAGACAATCTGTTCAAGTTATGGTCTAAAATATAGTCTGCTCTATTCAAGTTCACCAATGTTATCGGTCTTGAGTGAATTTCACCCATCTCAATAATACATCTGATGCCTTGGTCTGCAATAGTTGCTTCATGACATGCAAAGATGCAGTGCAAGGAATAACACTGTACAAACACTGTATCATATGCGTATCTGTTGTATGTATACAGATTTATGCTGCTATGCATATGCATCTTAAAATATTTACTTTTTACTTTTATGAACACCTGAGATTAAATGCTGAGCATGTTTTACATGCTCTTAAGAATCAAATATCCATCCATCCATCCATCCATCCATCCATCCATCCATCCATCCATTTTCTAAGCCGCTTCTCCGTCAGGGTCGCGGGGGTTGCTGGAGCCTATCCCAGCAGTCTTCGGGCGGAAGGCAGGATACACCCTGGACAGGTCGCCAGTCCATCGCAGGGCAGACAGACAGACACAGACAGTCACTCACACACTCACACCTAGGGGCAATGTAGCATGTCCAATTGGCCAGACTTCATGTCTTTGGACTGTGGGAGGAAACCGGAGAACCCGGAGGAAACCCACATAGACACGGGGAGAACATGCAAACTCCACACAGAGAGGACCCTGGTCACCTGGCCGGGGAATCGAACCCAGGCCCTCCTTGCTGTGAGGTGACAGCGCTACCCTAAGAATCAAATTACTAAAGAAAATCAGATTTTATCAGTAACAAGATTATGATAATATGCATTTACATGCACTTGATTAACCAGATAATTCCAGGACTTCATGAGTCAACCAGTAATCAGATTTCTGTTTTTCAATCAGACAATAAACTCACAGAAGAAGAAGTGATGTTAACATAATGTAAAACATCAAACATCATGCCATGGCCCTTTTTTCAAACACCTAGCCACTTCAACTGAAAATATGCTCATACATCATCTAGAAGATGAAGAATATTGAAACCCTCATGTTCTCAAGCATATAGTCGGTTCAACAAGGCTCAAAAAGTGTTTTGTTGACATCTTGTAAGTGCTGTGCTAAACACTGATTACTTATTTCCAGTACTGTGGTCTATTTTTTCACATGCACTGCAAAAGCCTAAGGAAATCCATGTAAGTGTATACATGCACTATTCCAATTACTGAGCTGAAATACAGCTTTCCTTATTTCTAGACGTTACTCCAATCTAAAGGATTAAACTATACATGACCATTTTAATCAGATAACTTCAGAAATCCAAATAGGATCAGATGATTAAATGCACGTAAACACATTTAAGCATACTTTGGCTCATCTTTAATAAGATTGTCCATGCTTTGACTTAAGTACAAGTCTCAACTTGCCTTGTCTTGTAATCTAAATATAGTATTGGACTAAATTACTGGGTATTACTGTGAATAACAAACACAACCTGACAGACTAATAAATTGAGCAAAGCAGGTTTAAAAAATTCTAAACTCTGGGCTTAAATTTAATAAGATCAGTAACTTCCTTACTCAAAACAACCCAGGCTCACTAAACAGAAACAAGTTCAAACTTCATGGAATTCATGAAGTTCCAAGACGGATTGACATGTGACCCTCATATTGTCTGTTTCTTTTTTTGTGGAAAATGAATAAAAATATAATTTTTAAAAATAAAATATAAATGCTTGTAAAAAACTTATTATGGCTTGCAAAAATGCTATAGGCTGAATTGGTTATTTAAAGGACCCAAGCTCATTAAACAGAAACAGTTGGGCCTTTGAGATAGAAACCGTTCACATGAAACTAAAATAAATCTACATTTTCTATTGTCCTTCTACTGGAAATCCACAAAATGTGAAATTAATTTCATTTAATTTGAATATGCAAACACTGGTGGCTCTTAAGAAAGCTCCATCTTTGTATGTCTGGCTTCTTAGCCAAAGGGAGCAAACTTATTTATGGTGTGCGTTTTGTTGAGGCAGAATTTTTTTTCTATTTAAGAGGTCTGGGGATCTTGCCCATCAAACTATATTTTTTTCCAATGGTATTAAATGGTATTTCCAATGGTATTTTTCCGTGGGCTGGAGGTTAGGGATCTGGCCCTGTCACCGGAAGGTTGCCGGTTCGATCCCCAGGGCCGACAGTCCATGACTGAGGTGTCCTTGAGCAACACACCTAACCCCCAACTGCTCCCCAAGGCGCCGTGGATAGGGCTGCCTCCGGGCAAGTGTGCTCACTGCCCCCTAGTGTGTGTGTTCACTAATGTGTATGTGGTGTTTCACTTCACAGATGGGTTAAACGCGGAGGTGGAATTTACCCGGTTGTGGGATCAAAAAAGTATCACTTAACTTAAAGAATCAGAAATATAATCATTACATGAGTGTTATTTAAAAGTGTGCATATATGCATGAATTATAGTGGGCCAGCTATAGTTAGATTAGATGTTTTTGTGCCTTGAGTTTATGTTTATAATGTCCAAGGCCATTCTATCAAGGGAACGGGAGGATGTAAACAGGGTAGGCTCCGCTGAGTCTGCACATCACACACACACGCACATACACACACACATACAGAGGCACCTTTCAACTCAATTGATGACATTTCATCTGCTTTGACAATGAGGGCTTGTCTCGTTGATTGGTCCAGGCCATTTTCGGATGCACCAGTTATAATACAAAGAGAGTTGTGACTTTGGGGGGCGTCAGACTACAATTATGACTCTACAATTATGACATACAATACAAATATTCTGCAAATCAATATACAAGCCCAAAATTTGGGATAATGTGCAGTAAGTAAAATAAGTAAAAATATGTAAATAAAAATAAAATGCAATGATATGCAAATCATGTAAGCCATATTTTTAAAGGAAAATATAAAGACATATCAAATGTTTTTTTGTTGTTTTAAAAAAAAAAAAAAAAAAAAATACATGCCCATTTTGAGTAAAAGGTTCTCATTCTTGTTTGATATAGGATTTGAGCTTCTCAACAGTTCGGTGTCTCCTTGGTCATATTTTTAATTTAATAATGCACTAAATGTTTTCAGTGGGTGACAGGTCTGAACTGCAGGGAGGCCAGCCAGTAAATACTGGTTTTGTTGAATTTATTTATTTTTTTTATTTAGACATTTACATTTTATTTTTTTAATTTATTTTTATAACATTTTGCACATGCATTGCAACTTTTTTGGAAATCTGTAGATCATAAATCCAAATAAGAGTGCACTGAAAACAGAAAAAGGAAAGAAAGAATGAAAGAAAGAAAAAAGTCCAACCTGCTCTTAGTGCCACTGGTAATGGGAGTAGGAGGGGAACAGAGGCTGGAATGGCTGCTCTCGCTCAAGGGACTGGTCACAGATAGTGAGGCGTGGGAGAGAGAATCAAGAGTTGGAACAAGCTTCATTGCTGTGTCTGGACTGTCTGGGTCTGGTTCAGAGCCACTCAGGTTCACCTTGGCCCGCTTCTTAGCTGCACTGTTGCGCAAAGAGCGCAAGGAGTTCATCATCTAATAAAAAATAAAAAAATACATACATTAAGCAAATTAGATCAATTTCTTGTTTTGATCAAGGACTAGGTGTCAGGTGAATCACAAAAACACCCAGGCAAATTTAGAACAATTTGTTGATCACCTCCTCTCTGTCCACTGGCTCTTCATCTGGGTCCTGCAGGTTCATGAATGACAGGTCAAGATTAAGATTCTTGCTAAGCTGATCTTGCTGGGCGCCATTCTGCATAGACTGCTGTGTGACTGGGAAGATGGGTGGAGACAACCTGGCGGCACTCAGGGCCTGAGGAAAAGATGAAGCTGAGGTGCCACTTGCCCGAGAAGTGCGCATAGGCAGGGCTGAACACCCGCTGGGGCTAAGCTCACCTGCGGAAGGATATGAAATGTATTAAATTGATTTAATCTATCGGATGTCCTCATCATACAAACACACAGGTATGTACTTTTAACTTCTCCTGCTAATTATGTCAAATACTCTCTCTCTCTATATTCATGAATGTATAAGCAAACATTAGTGGCATAATGCCAGTGGTATGGCTCATGTTGTTTAGGTGAAAGCTAGTTGTTTCCTGTTCTCATGTATTTGCTATTTCTGTGGCCAGAAATGAATGTGTGTGCACTGATGTGGATGAGATGGCACAACAAGTAATATGTCTTTTACAATTTGCCAGTTCGGTGATACTGTATTTTCGGAAGTTATTTTGGCTCTTTTACTTGACCACATCCTGATTCCCACAAATCCACAACCCCAGGCAAACATGGTATTTTCCTGACGTCAAGCAAACTAACTGTACTAAATACTACATTTATCCTTTCTAGACAAAAAACTTATTTATGGTTGCTAATATGAAATAGAGCAGCTGATACATCATTATGCACAGAATAACATACAGTTAAATGATACAGATAATTATTGCAATATAACTTTGCTCGACAGAAATATAAGGAACGTTCGAAAAATGTTTGACATAGTAGAGCATTCTCACACTTCCACATTTAGCGACTGCCCTGGTGGTGTTTTGCATTGCAAGGAAAGCGACACTACTCTGCTGTCAGCACAAGAGTTTAAATACATCATAGAAGGCATTACAACCCACAATGGACAACGCAGTGGCCATCCATGGGTGATCAGCAGCGTCTGGCTAGAATTGTAGTGAACATACAAGCAACTCTGTGAAAAATCACATCCACATTCAGGAGGCTCCACACACATACACCGCAGGTCAGTGCAGCACTCTTTACCCTCCATGGGATATGTGAGCAGAAGACCCACTAGAATGCCTCTGTTAACACCATAATACCAGACATAGTGCCTCACCTCAGCTTGTGAGCTTGCTAACTGGACCCTAGAAAACTCTACCCACAGGCCTCATGAAGCCATTTACCACAGATGCCAAGAAAGCACTGTGAAGTTGGTGGTGGATCTATACTGGTGTGCGCTGTGTTCTCTGTTTCTGGGTTGGACCGTTGGTTCACCTAAACACATCATTGACCACCAACTGCTACGTTTCACTGCTTGGTGACCATTTGTAGAGCTTCATGAACTTCATGTACCTCCACAACGTTGGGATATTCCAGCAGGTAAATGTACCATAAGGTGTGGCCTGTACATTGGCCTGACATGGGCCCAAGCATTTATGGGATGTGGTAGAGGGGACCATTCACACATGGATCCTACAAATACCACGGAGCTGTGGGTGGCTATCCTGACAGTATAGTTCAACATCCCTCCAGCATCTTCCGTCTACTTGTGGAATTGATGCCACATCAAGTTGTTGCACTTTGCCAGGGTAGAGGCAATACAGGTTCCTGTCCCATGACTTTTTGCATGTCAGTATGTTCTATTTAATTATAAAAAATGATTATGTTTTGGTTTATATTCAATTGACTTTAGGTGGTGACTTCTGAATAAGTTTTAAGAAAAAAGAGACAGGGAACCTTACTATCGTTTGCTTCTAAATGTTACAATGCAAGCTGGACAAAGAATCTAATATTATATTTAATGTCATATTTTGCTAATTATATTAAAAAGTGTAATTTATTAATATACATAACTTAATGTATTAATATGTCACGCACACATATATATCTGTGTGATGTATATTAATACATTAAATTATGCATATTAATAAATTATATATACATACATATATATACATATATTTACACATATATACATACGTATACATTTATACACACACGTAATAAATAAATGGTCTTGATTCTTATTTACCGCTAATGATCTTGGCTACAACACAGATCACTGCACTGACCTGTTATTCATTCTAATCCAACCATTGCCTGGTTACCCAGTAATATATACCCTCACCATTATAGTCTCTCCATGGGCTTGGATCCCTGTGATGGGGGTTAATCCCTTGCTTGCTAGGCCATGTGTTGGACATGGTGCATGATGAGTCAGCATGGAATCCTCGAGGGAGGGTGGGAGTCAACTGGGCACCTGCCAGAGATGCCAGAGGGTAGGAAGGCAGCAGGATAGACCCAGGGAGAGTTCGATTGGAAGGAAGAGAAAAGGTGCGCTCTACAATGGAGTTACCAGACAGCAAGCGGCCATGCACAGGCAAACCTAGAATGTAGCAAGTGTCTATTTTCAACATAGTACAGAACTGGCTGGGATTTATAGCATACAGTGTCCTCTACAGTTATTGGCACCTTTGCTGAAGAAAAAAAGACTGAACAATAAGAGAAATCAAACCTTTTATTTGAGTTAAATTATTCATACAAACAAACAAAAATGTTAAGTTTTAACCTTACTGGCACCATCATGTTTAGTACTTCACATACACTCATTGTGTCAAGTTATCAGCACTAAAGGCCAGTGCAAAATGAGCCTTGATGTAGCTGCAATAAGTGCTTGCAATATGCTAAGTCTTTAGGTAATACCTGTGCATAGAAACATGTACTAATTGTGCTATGCTTGTAAATTGTAGTATTTGAAAGACATATTGAAAAGGTAAAAACTGTCAATCATGGAGCTATCAATAAGCTCAGGACAAACTATAAAATGTAAGTTCAAAGTAAAAGAGGTAGAAGTGTTCTTTCCCAACAAATCATTCTCCATGAGTGTAATTCTACCCTAGCTCAAAAATACACAGAACAACTCCACCATAAATTAGTAGCCTAGGAGTTTCAAGAGTTTAAATACTATTTTGTTAAATATCAGCATTTCAGCAAATTCAGCATATCTTTGAGTCTTTGGGTCTGTGCATCTGTCTAGCCTCTATAATTGCTGTCATTTTTAAAAGAGGTCTCCAAACAACAGTTTTGAAGCACTACCACTATTGACAATAACTATAATAACTAATATAGCTGCAAATGATAATGAGCGGGTCCAAGCCTATGGCAGCACAATAAGCTCTTATGTAGGGGTATGTGATATGACGATATAAGATCATGAAGGATTATAATTTGCCCACGATATGCAATCACAGGGAGATCGCTGGATCGTGTTCCAATGCACGTTATATCTGCTGCAGTTCTATGCACATACAAGCGATGTGGGTTTTTATTTTTCCTTAGTCAAATCCCACTATTTGCTAGTACCTTTCATGCCCAGAGACATGCAGACAAACCAATCATAGCGTACCATCATGCCTCGCTTGCTGGCGAAGAGTTAGTCCTTAAAAAAAGTCAACATCAGTAATGTGGAATTGGTATGGCTTTTACCAAACCGACGTAACACGGTGGTTTGCAAAGTTTGCACAGAGAAGGTTCTCATGTCTGATGGCAACACGACAAACCTTTTCAACCATTTAAAGCAACAACATCCCACACAGTATGCTAAATGTTAAGCACTGAGGAGGTCTGCTACACTGCAGACAGCAAGGGCTAATGCTAATGTTACAGCAAAACCAAAACCTGGCAAAGGATATGGTTCCTATCAAAACAGTGGAAAACGAGGGGTTCCAAAGACTCCTCAAAAGTAGTTGATCCGTGGTATGAGTGCTGGGGAAAAGCACATGACCTGCATGACTACAGACAGTGGGGCTGATATGCTGAGGGCTTTGGGGCTCAACAGCTGGACTCGTCTGCAATGCTTTGGCCACAGACTTCACCTATCCATCGGTGAGTTAAACTAAAATAAAATAAGATGGTTCAAAATAATTGATTATTTTAATGCTATAAAACATACAGTATTAAAATATTTTTACCTTTTAAAATCAATGTTAATTTTCTGATGCGCAAAAATTGCATACAGAGATTAAAATCTGTTCAAAAAGATACTTTGGCCAAAATGGTCTTTTTTTTCCTTCTAGCACTATACAGTATTTTTTAATGGGGAGATTAGTTTGTTTGTACTGTTTAGTTACTTGCAAAATAGTATTAAAAACCAACATGAAAAAGAATCGTGATAAAATCTTGATCGTGGTCCTGCAAAAAAAAAAAAAAAAGTGAAATGATATTTTTGCCCCCACCCCTCCTCTTATGTAGTTTGAGTCAAAGGCTATGTTTACACAGCAGGTAAAAGTGGCCCGAATCGAATTTTCTCACCAAATCTGATTTTTTTGTTTGGCTGTTCACATTATCTTTTAAATGTTACCTGAATGTGACATCAGTCTGAACAAATTAGCTCCTAAACCGACCCGCATGCACAAAACAGCAATGCTTCACGAGCCGGCTCGTCCAGAGGTCCATCCATCCATTTTCTAAGTCGCTTTTCCCTCAGGGTCGCGGGGGGGTGCTGGAGCCTATCCCAGCAGTCTTCGGCCGGAAGGCAGGATTCACAGGAATATATATATATATATATATACACACACACACACACACACACACACACACACGTACACACACACACACAATATTGCCAAAAGTATTCGCTCGTCTGCCTTCACATTCATATGAAATTGAGTGAGATCCTATTCTTAATCCATAGGGTTTAATATGTCGGCCCACCCTTTGCAGCTACAACAGCTTTACCTCTTCTGGGAAGGCAATATGGGGATGTTTAAGGGAACATTTGACCATTCTTCCAGAAGCGCATTTGTGAGGTCAGACACTGATGTTGGACCATGTCTGCACCAATTCATCCCAAAGATGTTCTGTCGGGTTGAGGTCAGGACTCTTTGCAGGCCAGTCAAGTTCTTCCAAACCAAACTCGTTCATCCATGTCTCTATGGACCTTGCTTTCTGCACTGGTGCGCAGTCATGTTGGAACAGGAAGGGGCCATCCCCAAACTGTTCCCACAAAGTTGGGAGCATGAAATTGTCTAAAATCTCTTGGTCTGCTGAAGCATTAAGAGTTCCTTTTACTGGAACTAATGGACCGAGCCTAACTCTTGAAAAACAACCCCACACCATAATGCCCGTCTGCAGGAATTGACTCTGCAGAAAATTGGTGACCTGTGCTTACTCACTCTGCACTGTCATTTTACATGGCCTACTGCTTCGTGGCTGAGTTGCTGTCATTCCTAATCGCTTCCATTTTGTTATAATACCACTGGCAGGTGACTGTGTAATATTTAGCAGCGAGGAAATTTTATAACTGGACTTGTTGCACACATGGCATGGCATAACTGGACTTGTTGCACACATGGCATTCTATCACAATACCATGCTGGAATTCACTGAGCTCCTGTGAGTGACCCATTCTTTTATACATGTATGCAGAGGCAGTCTGCATGCCTAGGTGCTTGGTTTTATATATGTGGCCATGGAAGTGACACACACACACACACACACACTATATTGCCAAAAGTATTCCCTAGGACATAAACCCTAGGACTTGATTACGAAAATAGGTTTTGCATATTATGCAATTTAGCAAAAAAATCTACCTGAAAAAGTACCAAGGAATCTTGTTTGAAAATGTTTGTTCAGGAGTGTTAAGGCAAAATGCGTTTCAGAATACTGATGATAGATATTTGTATTTTTTTGTATTCTGTATTTGACAATGCCTTTGTATTGAAATAATATTTCTCAATAAAGTTTGTTATAAAAAGCAAAATACATTTTGGTGCACTATAGGGCCACCAATAGGCCAATGAGTGTCATTTTTCCTGGCCAAGTGCTTTCACACCTGCTGTATCTTGATGCCAAGTTTGATGTTTCTGGGCCTTACAGTTTTTGCTCTACATTTCGTTTTAGCCAAGAAAAAAGATAAGAAGACAAAGAAGAAAAAACCCAACAATTGCAATCAATTGTAATAATACTGAATGAGATGGGACAATGAATATATAGAATTTCTCCATAGAAAATGCATCCAGATCTTTCCTGGACTATGCAGCTTTCTTCTGTCACTGTTAAAAAAATAAAAGTCAAGGTGCCAGCCAATATTTCACCGTATGTATTACAAACTCACCCTACAACTTCTTTCATTTCAGAATTAGAGTGAAGTGACTGTCTTGATCATAATTACCAGTCAAAACAGCCACTAAAAATAACATGCACACACATGGGCTGCTAGAAGAAGAACATGAAAACGACAATGTAACGATGGACAAAAATCCTATGAAAAGGATGGAAGCTGTAATAAAGGCAAAGGGTGAACATTCTTGAATTACTGCCTGTAATTTTCAGTTAAATATAAACTTTGTTTTTTTCCAGATGCTAAAACTTATTATAAAAAATTATAACACACTTAGTGGCCGTTTTGACCAGAAATAAAATAGATGAAAGGTGGTCTCTGACTTTTGCACAATAATGTGTATATATGTTTACTAAATAAAAATTTTATTTAAAAAAAATTTAATTGTTAAATAAAAAGCCAACATCAATCACCTCTTTCAGCATCAGCCAAGTCTAGGCTACCACTTCGGCGAAGCCTGCCTACTGTTTCTGCCAAGCTTGGAGTGTGTGGCTGGAAAGTTTCTGCTGAACCTGTATATTTAAACAAAAACAGACAACTTGACAAATGAATCACTCATACTGTACATACTGTTCATAATAATAATAATAATAATAATAATAACCAGAAAGGGAAAATTTGTGAACAAACTTTTAGTTTGACAAAGCTAGCTAATAGAGTTAAAATGGTTCATTGACGATTGTTAAAATGTTGCTATGTGGATGCTGCAGTATGGTATGGATGGTAATGTGTTGCTAGGTGCTATTGACGTTCCACCTTAAATTCTGTGCCACCTGTGTCAACTGTGTCAACTGCTGCTCATGCAACATCACTGGACAGCCGAACATGCTTGGAGGAAAGCTCCAGCTGCCTGATCTGTTATGTCACCTAACAGACGCCTGCGCTGTGAGCTGGGGTCACCCCTACAGCACATCTTCAACCTGAGCCTGCGCTTGGGGAGGGTTCCCACATGGTGGAAGACATCATGCCTCATTCCAGTACCCAAGAGGGGGCAACCCAGTGAACTCAAGGACTTCAGGCCTGTTGCTCTAACATCCCATGTCATGAAGACACTGGAGTGCCTTCTTCTACACCTTCTCAGAAAATATTGTTTAATCCATATCTGCTTCTTACAAGGAAAATTACTGCCAGAGCAGTTCACACATTAGTTTTTTGCAGGACCGTGCCATATTATGAATTAATACCACCATATTTAAATTAGATAATATTGTGACACTTTACATCACACAATCAATAAAACTCATCTGCAATCCAGTTTATGAATGAGCAAATGTGTTTGCCACACTTTGTTCTTACTGTCAAGGTAAATCTGCTGCTGCATTTTTTTTTATCTTTAAGTGCTTTTTTTTTTTTTTTAAATAATAGCATTGCATTACAATTTGCAGAATTATATCTTTATTCATTTTGTTCCAGGCAGAGGTGTTTTTAATTTTGCTTGAAAATCAAAAAAATATGTCATTTGAACAGGGATATCCAAATATTTCTTTGTTAAGCAGTGGTAGGTGACACACTTTGCTTTCACTTTCTTATAACTTTTTTTGGCTCTGGCACGAAACAAAAGGTCAGCATTACGAAGTAGGCCCAGTTTCTTCAATTAACCACCACTGCCAGCCAGAAGCACACTCAACAAGACTATGATGGCTATGATGTAAAGTTCAAGTTACCAAACTACAATCACCAGGGACTTGAAGTAGGACACCAACATAAATTCCATTACTTAGAAAGTCCTTGGGAGCACGTGCTTCCTGTGCCAGCTTAAGTAGTTCAGCCTTACACAGGACCTGGTAATTCTGTTCTACACAATCATTATATTGTCTGTCATCACTACCTCCATGGCAGTCTGGTGATGACAGCTCTGCCACCAAACATGACATTCACAAGCTTCCGTGCATAAATAGGTATGGAGGGAAAAAAAAAAAAAAACATCTGGTGTTAATCTGTCCAAACTACTTCACTAACACGCCCCCAGAACCAGAAAGTATGCATGTATGGGAAAATCACTGTTGATCCAATGCACTCTGGCCATCACCTATTTCAGCTCCACCCCTTGGCAGACACTTCACTCAAATGAAGGTTACAAAGAGACAATGAGAAGTTTCCTTTCTTATGCCATGAATGAACAATTACTGCACATAGCAATACTTAACCTTTTTCTTTGCATTAATTTTATTTTTATTTGTATTTGTGGAAAAGGGGGCGTGGCCGAGTGTCAAATGCAGTAGAGAGAAGCCGGTCTGGCTGAACCAGCGGTCTAAGTAACTGATGACGCTCATCTGTGCCTTGATTCTGCCAGCCTACTTATAGCCATCTCTCCCTTCAGTAGGCGGCAGAGCCCCAAGAGAGAAGGAGACCCGTGGAGGCATGAGAGCAGAGCTGACCTGAATCGAGCCGACTGAGTGGAGCTAAACAAGCAGAAGAGAAAAAGGACTGAAACGTCCCCGCGAGCCGTGCCTTATTTTGTAGGCTGAAAACCTGAGTGTATTGTTTGAGAAAATAAAAGAAAGCTCTCCGCATTCACCCCCTGTCCCTGGAGTCTTTCCTCTACCCACTGTTAAAAACCATTACAGTATTCTAATCAGCATTGCTACCTCTTACATGGCTTAGATTTTTGCACATTTGATCCATTCTTTGTGTGTGACTTGTAGGGCTGGGTGATAAAACAATAATGATAATTATTGCAATATAACTTTGCTGGACAGAGCTAAAAGAAATGTTCAGTAAATGTTCGACATAATAGACCATTCTCACACTTCCATGTTCTAGCGACAGCTATAGTGTTTTCCACTGCAAGGGAAGCAACACTTTCCAAGAGAGGGGGCACTTTGAGTTGATTGGAGGGTGACAAGTAAAAGAAGTCACCAAATATACTTCAGCAACGTCTGAAATATGAAGTTATATGTATTCCCCGTTTGTGTGGAGTGATCTGCGATCTGTTCGCCTGTGACCAAGTGCGAGTGACTAGATAAGTGACGTAACTGTACTGTCCTCACCTCACCTGACCTAAATGAAAGTAAACTGAACACACTGTGTGTGGCATTGGAGAGTGGGAAAATGCTAGCTTCCCAGGCTAGCTGTTTATAGCAGCTGGTTAACTTGAAGCAGCATTCAGTCACTCGCACAACATGGCGAATTGTTGTTAGTGTAGATCAAACAAGACAAAAAAAGTGCTGTTTTCAGTTTAAATATACCTAAAAGGAGAACTCGTTAGTTTCGTGTGAGATTCGCACTGCAGTTAATGCTTTTACACAGTGAGTGTTGGATATATTGTGGTTCACCCCTCAAACTACTACAACAGCATAGAGAAATCCAGACATCTGCTAGCTGGTGTCTGAATACTGTGATATGTTCTGACATGAATGTGGTAGGAGCAATGGCAGTAAAACAGTATGATCCATCACTGACCTACCGAACCAGCTACTGTTTGCTATTCATATTAAGTTGACAAGAAACTTAACACTTTAGTTTAGCACTTTTAACCAGATAGCCTAGCACTCATCACCAGACATCTAATATAATCTGTTTTGTTTCTTAAATTATAAATATTACAAAAAATTGTGGCCATGCTTTTCTAGCTGGTAAAAACAGCTCACCAACTTTTTCCCCACTGTCCCATGACAGATTTGTGAAATATTCCTCTGTTTGGCAAGTGTTTTGTCATGTTCTGACAAACAATAGTTTAAAAAAGCAACTGACCACTCAGGAGCAAAAATCAGCCTTCCAACTAGACAAGAAGCAATAATTTGCCATTTTTTGCAATATGTATTGATATCGAATCGTATGACAATTTTTTCTTTGGCCATATCACCCAGCTCTAAATATGTGTATGGATGTGTGGGTAGCAGAACTTTGTAGGGCTATTGCAACCATGTGAAAACAGCTAGTGTATTTTTCCCCTCCTCCAAACCTAATACAACTCATTAAAGGCTTGACAAGTAACTGACCTCTAAAATAGTAAAGGAATAACGAAGAACCAGTTATGGATACAATTGATGCTTTCAGATGAAAACACACGAAAAGCCAAGAAACAAACACTAAGAAACTTACCAAAGTTGGTGACATAGGATTCCTGATTCAGTCTCATAGAGGTAGCCAGATTGTCAATGCTTGCCTAGGGAAACATAAAACCTATTTAGCTTAAGACCCTTTGATATTTAGTTGAATATTTACAACACATTCCACAAATATTTGGACACTGACAAGATATTGTTATTTCGGCTGTCTACCACAGCGTATTGGAAGTTGAAACTGTCAACAATATGAGCTCAAAATATAGACTTTCAGCTTTAATGTAAGTGAACTTGCCAATTCAGCTGAACAGTGTAGGAATTACAACCATTTTCATACAGAGGCCCTCTGTTTTTGCCAGTGCATATCATTTTACTCCTCTGCTTTAAAAGTTTTGGACTGCATTCGTAGAATGCCTTGGGCTGCATTCATAGGATGTCTTGGGCCTCTGTCATAGGTTTTACATCATTTGGCTGAATCTGAAGAGATAATACAGCCCTATACCCTTTAAAATTCATCCTACTAAACTAATTCTACTGGCAGCCACAAATGGTCATGCCATAACACTGCCTCCACCGTGCTTGACAATAAGGTGGCATGGACCATGAGCAGTCTCGTCTCGTCCCTACATGTTTAACTGTTCTTAAGATGTTACCAATGCCTTATCATCTCGTAGCAAACTGTATTTACTCTGGTGAAGTCTTCTCTTGATTGTTGATTTTGAAACAGATATACTTACCTCCTGAAGGGTGTTCTTGTTCTGGCCAACAGTATCAAACAGTTGATTTGGCCACACCTGATGTTTCTACTGTCTCTTATGAGTTTTGATTTGATTTTTAAGTTTAAAAGATAGCTTGCTTCCTACAACATTGAGCCAATTTGGATGCAAATACACTCATATGAAAGTCACTGAGCTCCAAATGCTGTGATAGATTGCTAAAATAAAAATAATTTTGTTTAGGTCCAAGTATGTACACAAAATGCGACGATCTTATTAACTGATTTAATGACTTTTAGGAAGTTTTATTAATAAATAAATAGTAGAATTTGTGCTAATGCTTGGCAATCAATAAACAAACTACAATTAATAATACTGGCAACTGATATAAATGCATATTTTAGATCATTACATATTTAACATGCATTTGTTGTGTCCAAGACCATTATTTTGTCAAAAAAAATAACAATTACATAAATACCTGGTATATGTCAAATTAAATACACATGAACACACGCACACACACACACACACACACACAGTATCTCATAAAAGTGAGTACACCCCTCACATTTCTGCAAATATTTTACTATATGTTTTCATGGGACAACACTATAAAAACTATAAACTTGGATATAACTTAAAATAGTCAGTCTACAGCTTGTATACCAATATAGATTTACTGTCCACTGAAAATAACTCAACACACAGCCATTAATGTCAAAACAGCTGCAAACACAGGTGAATACACCTCATAGTGAACGTCCAAATTATGCCAAATTGTGCCATTGTACCTCCCTGGTGTCATGTGACTCATTAGAGTTACAAGGTTCCAGATGTGAATGGGGAGCAGGGCTGTTAAATTTGGTGTTTTGGGCACAATTCACTCATACTGGCCACTGGATATTCAAAACAGATATTCAAAACAGATGCATGAGTGCTGCCACCATTGCCGCAGACATTGTAGAAGTGGGAGGGCAGTCTGTCAGTGCTCAGACCATACGCCACACAATGCATCAAATCAGTCTGCATGGCTGTCATCCCAGAGAGAAGCCTCTTCTAAAGCTGATGCACAAGAAAGACTGCAAACATTTCGCTGAAGACAAGCAGTCCAAGGATTACTGGAGACCAAGACAATCTTGTTTGGCTCAGATGGTGTCCAGCATGTGTAGTGGCACCCAGGTGAGGAGTACCAAGACAACGGTCTCTTGCCTATAGTCAAGCATGGTGGTGTCATTATGGCCTGGCAGTGGGGAGCTGCAGGTCAATGAGGGAAACATGCATTCCAACATGTGCTGACATTCTGAAGCAGAGCATGAACCCCTCCCTTGGGAAACTGCGCCGCAAAGCAGTTTTCCAACACAATAATGACCACTAACACATCTCCAAGATGACAACTGCCTTGCTGATGAAGGTCAAGGTAAAGGCAATGGACTGGCAGTAGAAAGGCAGTATGTCTCCAGATCTAAACCCAACTGAGCACCTGTGGGGCATCCTCAAGTGGAAGGTGGAGTAACACAAGATGTCTAACATCCACCAGCTCCTCGATGTCATCATGGAGGAGTGGAAGAGGATTCCAGTAGCAATCTGTGCAGCTCTGGTGAATTCCATGCCCAAGAGGGTTAAGTTAGCACTAGATAGTAATGGTGGTCACAAAGTATTGACACTTTTAGCACAATTTGGACATGTTCACTGTGAGGTGTATTCACTTGTGTTGCCAGTTATTTAGACATTAAAGGCTGTGTGTCAAGTTATATATAGAAGACAGTAAATCTAAACTGCTATACAAGCAGTACACTGACTACTTTAAGTTATATCCAAGTTTCATTTCTGTTGGATTGTCCCATGAAAAGATATAATAAAATATTTGCTGAAATGTGAGGGGTGTACTCACTTTTGTGAGATACTGTGTATACATACATAAACATTATAAATTACAAACCAGTAAAGTAACTGAATAAGGACACATCTACAAAATTTAATATATACGTCAAGATGTAAGTTACAAATTGAGCTTGCTACTGGTCAATTATGAAAGGTTGTCATTGAAGGGTACACAAAGCACATCGATACACATTGCCACTTGCCAAATTTCAATACCTTTCAATTTCTCTAAAACCAAATGCACACCACTTGATTTTAGCTCTAATTTTCTAGTTGCAGAAGTTTTTATGGGATCTTTGTCAAAGTACCTAGCTCTTTGACAAATTTTGACAAACTCGGACTCAAAGTCACCGGCCTCCCTTGGTATGCGGTCAAAGCTTTATCAGATGTGGGAGTTGAAGATCGTTCTGGTAGGTTCCTCTGCCAGACATTCCCAACAAACCCTCACAACACGTTTGTGTCTGCCAGGTCTGTCCAGTATTTTCACCCGCCATCTGATCCAACTCACCACTAGGTGGTGATCAGTTGACATCTCCGCTCCTGTCTTCACCCGGGTGTCCAAAACACATGGTCGCAAATCCGATGACAACTATGAAGTCGATCAACCAACTGCGGCCTAAGGTGTCCTGATGCCATGTGCACCTATGCATACCTTTGTTTTCGAACATGGTGTTTGTTATGGACAGACTGTGGCGAGCACAGAACTCCAATAAGAAAAACACCACTTGGGTTCAGATCGGAGAGGCTGTTCCTCCCAATCACGCCCTTCCAGGTCTCATTGGTCACTGCTCACATGAGCGTTGAAGTCAGACAATGGAGACCCCGGCAGGGGGCCCTTTCCAGTACCCCCTCCAGGGTCTCCAAGAAGGCCGGGTACTCTGAACTGATGTTCTGTGCATAAGCCTGTTACCCAACCCAAAGGCGCAGAGAAACAACCCTCTCATCCACCAGAGAAAACCCCAATGTACAGGCGCTGAGCAGCAAGCCCACTCCTGCCCAACTCCTCTCACCCTGGACAACTCTAGAATGGAATAAAGTCCAACCCCTCTCTCTCGAGTCTGTTCCAGAGCCCCCGCCATGTGTTGAGGGGAGCCCCCCCTATATCTAGTTGGTATCTCTCAGCCTCATATGCTAGCTCAGGCTCTTTCCCTGCCACACTGCACCGGACCCCCATAAGCGCCTCTCCCATAGGTGGAGGGTCCATGAGAGACTGGCCCCATGTAGCTCATTTGGGCTGAATCCATGGTTCATGTTGAGACATGACCGTGCGTGGTGTTTCTCATTAAGGGTAGATGAGTAAGTGAGTGATGGAGAGAGGACTGTTAAATCGGAAGTTTCATTTCAGAAGTTTGCCAGATGGCTCCCTTGACAAAACAAAGGCTGTTCGCAGTTATTGTCAGGCTGACAATTGTCAACAGGATTCACAAGCTACATGAAACGGAGGGAGCAAAACTAGCTCAGGATTTTGAACTCACAGCCACTATTGCTAGGTAACATCATATCACTAGGTAATGACAGCAATCTCAGAGTTACAGGTCATTATACAGATGAACAGTAGCAACTTCATTCACATGCTTTAATGGCCATGAAAACAGAGGAGAGGCATCATGCTGTGACCTGTGCCAAACATTTTATGGATATTGTGAAGCAGTGGAACATCGAAAGTAAAGTGACCACCCTAAGCACAGATAGTGCAAGGAATATGATAGCAGCGACAAGACACCTATCGTTCGAACATTTGCCATGCATCTCACACAGTACCCAACGTACTGTCACAGTGTTGCTACAAAATGCATTTGACTTCGCTTTCTAAGCGTTGCAAGGTGGTGGGGCACTTCAAACATAGTGCACCAAATACCTCTGAATTAGAAAAACAGCAAGTTGCACATGGGCTGAAGACTGAGTCACTTGTGCAAGACATACCAATCCAATGGCACTCCATGGTGAAACATCAGCAAAGACACCAAGAACCAGTAAGTCGGCCTAGCCCCGCACAAAACCAAATGTCGAGCTGGAAAAGCTGCAGAAGCTGGAGGCATTGCTGGAGCTTCTTGTTCTCTCACTGGTGAAGCTCAATTTTGTGTCACTGCTGATATGCACAGTGCTACCTCAGTCATTTTAAATTTTGTTTTGTAGATACTTTACTGAAATCCTGAGAGGAGAAAAATTTGTTTTCTGTTCTTCTATATTGCCTACATTTTACCATCTGTCTCGGGTAATGGAGAGTTCAGAGGATGACCCTGCCTACATTGTGCAGTTCAAGCAGACCTTTACCTTGGACATGGAGAAATGCAAGAAAAAAAACAAACAGTACCTGGCTGAAAATTTCCACAAACAGTGCAAACAGTAACATCTTAACTACCACAGAAGAAAGTAGCTCTCTTGGTTGTTTCAGAATCTGAGTCTGATGAAGAGGAGAACTGTATTGAAAAATGTCTGGAGCGCTATAGAGCTGAGCCTGTCATTAGCATGGAGGACTGTCCCTTGGAATGGTGGTCTAAACATGCTGGGTCACACCCCAGATTGGCCTGCCTTGCTCGCAAGTACTTAGCAACACCTGCCACATCAGTACCTTGTGAGAGGTTGTTTTCTCTTTCTGGGCACATTGTGCAGAAAAAGCGAGCTGCTTTGTCATCTAGCAATGTGACCAGACTTGTGTGCCTAAGCAGCTGGCTTGGCTCAGCAAAATAGAAGCTGTGCCTAACTCCATTATTCAAAATTAAGGCCAACCTGTTTTTACTGTTCAGATTAACTAGCCTAACTTAACCAGTTTTGTGATTGTGAATTAGGTTTATGTTCTATTAAGATGAGTTTGATGGAGATGTGCAAAGTGCATACAAAAACCAAGTGAGATTTCAATATGTTGTAGCACTGTAGTATGACACTACATGTCTTTAATGAAGTCCAACTTTGTGCATTTCATTTGTTTGTTTGCGCAGTACTGTGAAGTCCCATAGGCTGTGACTGAATACAACTCCAGCACAATTGAAGTTTTATTTAGTTTTTATTTTCTTTACAGTTTACTCCCTTAGAGTTTTCGCTTGTCCCAGCAGTTTTTAACATAAGTACATCAGCATAAAATGTGTTCACCATTTTAATCATAACATTTCACTTAAAAATCCTTATTTTCTATAACACTTACACAGATTAAAAAAAAAGAAGTGATCAATCGCGATTAACGATATGAAATTCTGAAATTAATAGTGATTACATTTTTTAGTTGTTTGACAGCCCTACTTCAAACTTAAAATGGGTTCATATTCATATATACTAATATACACTGGTTTGTAGAACATCCAAGAGGTTGTCAACATAGATGTCAGAACTACATGACCAATGGCAGCATTTCTCACATTAGCATTTGCACAATGGATTGGTTCTATATTTAACCCTTTGATTTGATGTAGGTCATAGTGAGGCTTAATGCACTCAAAAGGGGCACTTTTGATGTGAGGAGCTCAGTGAAAGTATGTCAGAATTTGTCAACAGGCCTCAATATGATATGACTATTGATCAGGCACCATTTCCAAAGACGTTTACCAAGTTTTGGTTAGACTGACCTTTTGACATTTGTATAATAAATCTTTGTATAATGTAGTCTTTGAATGAATAAGCCAAAATGGCAGTCACATGGCATGGTTTGTTTAGCTGTAGACCTTGTAATAACATTGTAATAGCATTTTAATTGATTAAGTTTTTATTTGTTTGTTTTTTGTTTTTTTAAGAGGTAAAGTACCCCCTAAAGGCCTATCTTGACCAACATTGAAATACACCATCACAGTCTCAATATGTACAAACACTTTAAAGTTTGGAGATGATCTAACCAAAGACTGGTGAGAAATAGCAAATCAAGCTAGCAATAAGCAATGGCCACAGTAATTAATTGATTGTGCCACAATTCACTGAGTAAAAACACATGTTGTTGATACTTATTTACCTAAAGAAGGGTCAGAGTATGTCTAGACCAATTTTGAAAAGGTTGAATCAAAATCTATGTCGCTGACGTTCCAAATTGCTTCCACTTTGTTCTAATTCCACTGACAGTTGACTGTGTTATTTAGTAGTGAGGAAATTTCATGAGTGGACTTGTTGCACAGGTGGCATCCTATTATGGTACCACGTTGGAATGCCCTGAGCTCCTCAGAGCGACCCATTCTTTCACAAATGTTTGTAGAAGCAGTCTGCGTGCCTAGGTGCTTGGTTTTACACATCTGTGGCCATGGAAGTGATTGAACAGCTGAATTCAATGATTTGCATGGGTAAGTGAATACTTGGTGTATGTGAATGGGCAGGGTTCTAGAAAGGGTCCTGCCTACAGACTCCATTGTCTTACTGGGAGACTTCAATGCTCACATTGGCAGTGACCGTGAGACCTGGAGAGGCGTGACTGGGAAGAATGGCCTGCCCGATCTAAACCCGAATGGTGAATTATTATTGGACTTCTGTGCCAGGCATGGATTGTCCATAACAAACACAAAGTTTGCACAAAAGGATGTTCATAAGTGTACGTGGTACCAGAGCTCCTTGGGTCAAAAGTCAATGATCGACTTTGTTGTCATTTCATCTGACTTGAGACCATATGTTCTGGACCACTTGGATGAAGCTTGGGTAACCCAAGAACCCACTGGTGGACACCGGTGGTGAGGGAGGCCGTTAAGCTGAAGAAAGAGGCCTTTAGGGACTGCATGGCCCAAAGGACTCCTGACTCAGCAGACAGGTACCAACACGCAAAAATGGTGGCAGCCGAAATGGTGGCAGAAACAAAATCCAGGGCATGGGAGGAGTTTGGTGAAGCCATGGAAAAAGACTTTCAGTCATTCTGGCATGTCAAGTCCCATTTCCCTGGTGGAGGTCACTGAGGTCGTTGGCAAGCTCCTCAGTAGCAAGGTACCAGGGGTGGATGAGATTAGTCTGAAGATGTTTAAGGCTCTGGATATTGTGGGGCTGTTGTGGCTAACATGCCTCTGCAATATTGCATAGACCTCAGAACAGTACCCTTGGACTGGCAGACCGGGGTGTGAAGTCTCTCTGTGTACACCTTACTGATAACCTCACTTGGTTCATCCACACCAACACCATTGTGAGATCTGCCCTTCAGCGTCTCTTCTTCCTGCATAGGCTCAGGAAGTTTGGTCTACCTCCTCAGATCCTAACCAACTTCTACAGATGCACCTTAGAGAGCTTCCTCACAGGTTGCATCACTGTCTGGTACAGCAGCCTGAAGGGCCATCATAGGCAACAAACTACCAGCCTTACAGGACATCTACCAGTCCCGCTACCTCAGGAAGATCAATAAGATCTGGTCAGACAGCAGCCACCCAGCACACAGCATTTTCACCATCAGGAAATTTCCCAGCATACAGGCTAGAACAACCTGGTTAATGAACAGTTTCTACCCACAGGCTGTCAGGCTTCTGAACAAGCTGTGAAGCTGTGGGTCCTTCCCCAACTACCATTTTCACTCAGTCACTTTGTCAGCATTATTATTGTATCATATGATCTCTGCTATGGCTAATAACACTTTAAAACTAAGTTTAAAGAACAATAACACAGTCTCTTAAGTCACTTTAAAATGTATGTTGTCTCCATATTTTGTGTATATTAAATATTAGGGGTGAAACAATTACTCGAGTAATTCGAGTTACTCGATTACATAAATTGATCGAGTAATTTTCTGTGCCTCGAGGAATCGTTTTATTTAATTTAAAACTCAGAGCGTAGTATTTCGCACTGAGTACTTTTTGGTACTCAATTTGGCACAACACGCTTACGTCACTCACGCACAGCAAGAAGAAGGAGGTGGACGCAGCAGAGGTTTTTAGTTGAGGGAATATGGAAGTGGCAAGGGAAAACAGCGAAAACGTACGAGAAGAAAAGGGCAATTGGAAAAGAGAAAATGTCAAAAGTATGGGAGCATTTTAGGCTCGACAGCAAGAACACAGTGACATGTATTCGGTGCAACATAGTCCTTGCCTACCACAACAGCACATATTCAATGCTGCACCATCTCAGCCGAAGACACCCGGAATGGAGCCAAGGAGACAAGGTAAATTTAACTTTTAACAAATCAATGAGATTAACATTAATGTACCATAATAACATAACGAGAGCCCTGTGGAATGCTGATTATTAGGAATACTGTCGAATGTGTGGCTAGTTTATTACAACGGAGACATGTTCTCGACTTAATACAGGCTTTATGTAATCAGTAAACACAGCGCTGTGGAGTTAAGAAGATAGCTAAACAATAAATACATGTTAAAGTTAGCTGAACTAAAGTTACTTTGGTCGGAAACTATATGCTTGATTTTTTTTCATCTATGATTACTTTTGGCTAGTGAGACAAAAAGATAATTTCAGATACTGTGTCTCTTAGTTGATGGATAAAATCAATTACCACTAGTGCCTAATGTGCCCCAATGTCAATTTTAGGGTTCATAAATGCACAGCCATGAACCTACTGTATTATGTCATTTAGTCTTAGTGATGTCAATTAACTAATTATTATTTATGGTCTTTTTTTAGTAAATCATCATCATCACAGTCTCGGATGGACAAATTTATCTACAAAGCACCATTATGTAGACCCGAGCAAGCAGCTGAGCTAACAAATAGCATTTTAAACATGATGGTCACAGACATGCGCCCACTGAGCACGGTAGAGGATGCTGGTTTTAAAGCAATGATTTCAACTTTCCACCCCAGTTATGAGCTTCCATCAAGAACTTTCTTCACAAAACAAATGGAGAAAAAGTATGAAGGTGTCAAAGCCAAGATGAAACAGGCCCTGCAAGAGGCTGAGAGCATTACGCTCACAACTGATATTTGGACGAGCATCGCAACAGAAGCTTATATGGGGGAGACATGCCACTATCTTGGGAAGAATTGGAAAATGGTGTCACACTGCCTGACAACGATGCCCCTTGAGGAGAGACATACAGCTGCAAATATTGCACAATGGATTGAGGAGGTTATAACCAAATTTGACATTACAGCAGAGAAAATCAAAGCTGTCGTCCACGACAATGGCGCTAATGTTGTGGCAGCATCGAAGATTTCGCAAGAAAGGTTCGGATGGTCATCAGTGCGTTGTGCAGGGCACACTCTAAAGGGGCAGTCGTGGGCTGGAGGTTAAGGATCTGGCCCTGTGACCAGAAGGTTGCCGGTACAATCCCCAGCGCCGACAGTCCATGACTGAGGTGTCCTTGAGCAAGACACCTAACCCCCAATTGCTCCCCGGGCGCCGTGGATAGGGCTGCCCACCGCTCCGGGCAAGTGTGCTCACTGCCCCCTAGTGTGTATGTGGTGTTTCACTTGCATGGATGAGTTAAATGCGGAGATGGAATTTCCCCGGTTGTGGGATCAAAACAGTATCACTTACTTACTTACTTACTTAAACTTGGTTGTTCAAAGCTCTCTGAGGATTCATCAGGCTATCCCAAAGTGTGTCGCGGCTGCAAGAAGCCTTGTTGAACAGTTCAAAAAAAGTGAACTTTCATGTGCCAAGTTGAAGGACAAGCAGAAATAAATGAATGTCAAGGAGAACATGCTGGTGGAAGATGTCTGTACACGCTGGAACACCTACGCCATGTTGTCCAGACTACAAGAACAGAGATGGCCGGTGACTGCCACACTCTCTGATCCAGCAGTGACTCAGAGAGGGAAACATTACCTGGACCTCAAACCTGAACACTGGAACCTGATTGAGGAGCTGAACCATGGCCTTGAGCCCCTTCAATCAGCTACAGTGTACCTGAGTGGACAACAATAAGTCACACTCTCTGCACTTTCACATCTTGTGCACAAACTTAAGCAGAACATACAAAAGCCAGAACTTGAGACTGCACCTGTGAGGTCATTTCAGACATGCAGCAGAACAGGTCACAGAACGATGGGAAGAACTAACTAAGTTTACTCATGAATCTCCAAACATCACCCTGCTTGCTGCTGCTTTGGATCCCAGGTTTCAAAAACCTTCGAGATTCTTGCCTGCTGATGAAGTATTCAAGGTCCAAAATGCAGTATGAGCCATGGCACTTGCTGCCAAACAGCAAGTGAGGCAGCCCACCGCAAGTAACCATAGAACATCTAGCACAGAAGCACCAGCAGCATATGCCAAGGAGGCTACACCTTTCTTTGACTCAGACACCACCCCAAGTGATGAAGACCAAGATGAGGAGAAGCAGTTAAATGCTGCAGAGCAGGATGTAAGTAAATAATTTTGTTTTTAATCTTAACAAATTTCAGATCACTTTATAGGACTATTTTTTACCTTCCCTGAAGATGTGCTATGAAGTACTTAGGCTTATAATAAGGCATTATACTGGATAGAAAAATCATACTGATACAGATGATGACTGAAATAACTGTACTCCAAAATGTAAATTAACAAAAAAAAATTTATACTTTTGTATTTTGGAGAACATCCCCTGTCCAAGAAGGAGAATCCACTGAATTGGTGGGAAAAGAATGCAGTGCGCTATCCAACATTGGCAGAATTGGCAAGGTCTCTGCTGTGTATTCCAGCTACATCCACACCATCAGAGCGTCTGTTTTCAGCTGCATTGCTTCAAAAAAGAGGGCAAGCCTAAGCCCTGAGCATGTTGATATGCTCACCTTCCTGCATTGCAACCAAATGCTCCTTTAAAGAACACAAACACACACAGTGGCCTTTGCCTCGAATCTATTACAGCACTCACAGCAGAAATGTGTGAAACTGCATGGACCTGTTCCTGTTCAGATGTCCAGAAGCTAAGCTGTTCAGAAGCTAAAATGCACAATATAAAGCCAATGTTTATGCCTTTTTTAATGTATTTTTATTTTTTTAATGCCCTATAATTTTGATACTTACAAGAAACCCTAAGTTGAAAGTAATTTATTTTTTACTTGTGGTATTTGCTTCTATTTTGTTTTATTTATTTCTATTTGTGTTTGCAATTTGGAAATGTATGTTGTGAATTTAAAAATATAACTTATTTAAAAAAGAAAACCAATTGTGAAATATCAATATCAAATGAAATGTCTTGTTTTCTCTTGTGTATTTTTAATTGAGCTTTACATAAGGAAATATGTTTTATCCAATTACTCGAATCGATATTTCAGTAGAGTACTCGATTACTAAAATAATCGATAGCTGCAGCCCTATTAAATATAGTTAAATTAGTTTTTTTAGGTTTTACTTTATTTACTTTCTGTAGAGTGATTATCTGAGCCTCACAACAAGCATTTCAATGCATAAATGTCCTGACATGTTGTGCAAATGACAAACAAACTTGAAACTTATGGATTTATGACACAACCAAATGTAGTAAGAGGATAGTTTGAAACTAACTAGTGTTAACTAAGGACTTAGTAAAGACTTTATGCCCAAACCTAAACACAAACTTGTGCAAAACTGGTGCCACCCGGTCCTGGACCTTATTTTTTTAAATATACAATTTAAACAGCAGTCACAATATTGGTTAGAAAATTAAAAAAATAAGATCTCCAAATCATTCAGCTCTAGTCATTCATAGTTTAGGGAGATAGAACAGAGTAGGAGTTTGTCCAGAACTAAAAATTCTGGTTCTTATTATACTAGAAAAATTATGTTTTATGTGATTTATTTACATGTTTTCAAATTTATCCAAAGAATGCCACTGCCACTCTGAGTTTTGAAGAAACACAGAAGGTAGTTTGCAGGGCAAGGAGGAAACATTTCTCCATGGTCCTAATAGCTTACATAGCTCTTAATTAGCAGTTGCTGCAAAAGGGACAGTTTTTTTCATTTGTTTTGTTTTAATGGTAGCCAAGGTTAAAATGATAAAGATCAAACAATTTTAGGTCACTTTAGCCAACCATTTGAATCAAAAGAAACAAAAACAGAGAAACTTTGTTTCGGGCAGTCCTGTGGTAAACAGATGGGTCATCATCAGGGCAGTCAATATCTAAACATCAACTATTTATTTGCAGCCTTTTATGGAACACTTGGAAAGAAAGCCTGATGTACAATCACTTCATAACCCTACAATTTAAACAGGGAAGGAAACACTACAGGCCCCACAATGCACTCTTAAAGATGGTTCTACCAGGGTTCTTAAAGTAAAAGCTTCTTCAGTAAAGAAAATCGTTCTATATAGAACAGTCAAAGAACCATTTGCATGATTAAAGGGTTCTCTGCATCATGAAATGGTTCTTCAGAATAGAGAATGTGCTGCAGATGGTTCTATACAGAACCTTTCTGAAAAGGGTTCTATATAGACCCAAAAAGGGCTCTTCTATTTTTACAAGCATTTTCCCCAAGCACTTTAACAGACACCATTTAAAAATTTACAAATACGCCTACAGAGATATTTTGACATTTATAGGAATCTTTAATTGTAACATTATGCATTACTAATTTTACACATTATCTCACTTCTTTTTTTTTGAAGCAAAACCACAAACTTTATCATTTACATTTTAATGACCAGCCCTGACAGACTGCTTTGTCTAACCAGAAAGAAACAGCGACACCTTGCAAATCATGAAAATAAAGCATTTGATACCTGGGCCTCCATGTATTGGTACAATATTCTTTTGGACTGCTACAAATACTACACAATCATCTAATTACAATTATAAGAGATGCTGAAACAAAAAATTGTGAATTTAGTGGTATTGGGTTGAGGCAGATAAATGAAAATAAATAAAAGCAGTAAATGCATTATTAAGACGTGGTTTGTGAAATTAAAGTGCTAACTTTGCTTATATTTTTATTCTTGTGAAGAACTTCTGGCTTTGCTTAACTGCAGAAATTTGTGTGAGTGGGCAGGCACAGTGATGTGTGCACAATACAAACATGAACAGGAAAACTGTTTATCACAGTTATTTATGCCTATTAAATGACAGCCCAAGAACTACACTGTGATTTGATATTACTTATGTCAGTTCCATGGAGTCTCAAATAAAATAAAATCGTCAAGCAAAATATTAAGTATCAAAATGTCCAAAATATTTAGCAAATAATGAGATTTACATTAAATTTAACTTTAGAAAAGTTGACTTGATAGTAGTAATTGACTTTAGTAGTAATTAAACATTACGTTCTCATGAAAAATCAGAAACAAAAGTGCTTTCAGAAGCAAAAAATGAGGAAAACATTTGTATAAAAATGAAAAAAACCAAACCAAACCAGACCAAAAATCTGCAAAATGAGTAAAACGTACATATGAATGAGTGAAAATGAGTAGTAATCTTTTTGAAAAGTCATCTTTTGTATTTGAAATATATTTTACTTGTGGATTTTATTATTTTATTTTAATGTTTTGGCACAAAATTAACTCCATACAATTCTAGCTTAAACAATGAGGTTTTAACATTTTAACACATTGAAGCAACACTCTTTACTTTGTACACTGTAATGTTTATCTGTACAACCTTTATGCGATCAAAGCAATTTAACTGGCTCGATTTCTTCAAGTCAAATACTTTGAATGAAACAATTTAATGCAAAACTTTATTTTTTTTTATTTAATTTTGCATAATTTCAAACAAAACATTTGAGATCATCTTTTACATTGTATGTTTTACAGTGAAATGATATATATTTTATTCTGAATTTATGAATGCAGTATATATTTTAACCAAAAATGTAGCCAGCATGAATTCTTCATGATGAATGGAGCAACAGAAATGGAAAAAATATTTTAATTAAATTAAATCTTGTTAAATCAACTTATAGTTAAAAGTTAATGTTTTTTCCTTCTCCTCTGAAGCTACTATTCTGCAGCTAAGAGATTATGTTATGACAGCAATGATATGTATAGCAGGGTTTTGGGCCTTTACTTCATATGTCTTCTTCTTTCGGCTGCTCCCTTTAGGGGTCACCACAGCGGATCATTTGCCTCCATCTTGCCCTATCCACTGCCTCCTCTACTTTTACACCAACCATGTCCATGTCCACCTTCACTACATCCATAAACCTTCTCTGAGGTCTACCTCTTCTCCTTCTACCCGCATCTCCAACATTCTTTGACCAACATATCCACTATTCCTCCTCAACACATGTCCAAACCATCTCAACCTGGCCTCTCTGGCTTTATCTCCAAACTGCACTACCTCTAATCTGCTCATTTCTAATCTTGTCCAGCCTTGTCACTCCCAACGAAAATCTCAGCATCTTCATCTCCGCCACCTCCAGCTCAGCCTCCTGTCTTTTAGACAGAGCCACAGTCTCCAAACCATACATCATAGCAGGACGCACTACTGTCTTGTAAACCTTCCCTTTCACTCTTGCTGCTATCCTTCTGTCACACATCAGCCCTGACACCCGCCTCCACCCACTCCATCCTGCCTGCACCCTCTTCTTCACCTGTTTTCTACGCTGTCCATTGCTCTGGATGGTTGACCCAAGATATTTGAAGTCATCCACCTTTACGACCTCTACTCCTTGCATCTTCACCTTTCCACCTGCCTCCCTCTCATTCACACACATGTATTTCGTCTTCTCTACTGACCTTCATTCCTCTCCTCTACAGTGCAGGTGCCTTTGACATTGTAGACTGGGGTTCAATCCTCCATCAGGGCAGCACCCTACACTATACCAATAAGAGTCCTTGGGCAAGACTCCTAACACCGCCTTGACCTACCTGTGTAAAAATGATCAAATTGTAAGTCGCTCTGGATAAGAGCGTCAGCCAAATGCCATAAATGTAAATGTGAAAACCTCCACCTCTCCAGATTCTCTTCCACCTGCTCTCTACTCTCACCACAGATTACATTGTCATCAGCAAACATCATGGTCCATGGAGCCTCCTGCCTGACCTCATCTATCAACCTTTCCATCCATTGCAAACAAGAAGGGGCTCAAAGCTGATCGCTGATGTACAGTGGGGAAAAAAGTATTTAGTCAGTCAGTCACCAATTGTGCAAGTTCTCCCACTTACAAAGCTGAGAGAGGCCTGTAATTGACATCATAGGTAGACCTCAACTATGAGAGACAAAATGAGGAAAAAAAAAATTTCAGAAAATCATATTGTCTGATTTTTAAAGAATTTATTTGCAAATAATGGTGGAAAATAAGTATTTGGTCACCTACAAACAAGCAAGATTTCTGGCTGTCACAGACCTGTAACTTCTTCTTTAAGAGGCTCCTCTGTCCTCCACTCATTACCTGTATTAATGCCACCTGTTTGACAGTCACACTCCAAACTCCACTACTGTGAAGACCAAAGAGCTGTTGAAGGACACCAGAAACAAGATTGTAGACCTGCACCAGGCTGGGAAGACTGAATCTGCAATAGACAAACAGCTTGGTGTGAAGGTGGGAGCAATAATCAGAAAATGGAAGACCTACAAGACCACTGCTAATCTCCCTCGATCAGGGGCTCCATGCAAGATCTCAGCCAGTAGGGTCAAAATGATCACAAGAACGGTGAGCAAAAATCCCAGAACCACACGGGGGGACCTAGTGAATGACCTGCAGAAAGCTGGGACCAACGTCAAAGGCTACTGTCAGTAACACACTACGCCGCCAGGGATAGTCAGATGTGTCCCCTGCTTAAGCCAGTACATATCCGGGCACGTCTGAAGTTTGCTAGAGAGCATTTGGATGTTCCTGAAGAGTATTGGGAGAATGTCATATGGTCAGATGAAACCAAAGTAGAACTGGTTGGTACGAACACAACTCGTCGTGTTTGGTGGAGAGTGAATGCTGAGTTGCATCCAAAGAACACCATACCAACTGTGAAGCATGGGGGTGGCAACATCATGCTTTGGGGCTGTTTCTCTGCAAAGGGACCACAACGGCTGGTCCGTGTACATGAAAGAATGAATGGGGCCATGAATTGTGAGATTTTGAGTGCAAACCTCCTTCCATCGGCAAGGGCATTGAAGATGAAACGTGGCTGGGTCTTTCAGCATGACAATGATCCCAAGCACACTGCCAGGGCAACAAAGGAGTGGCTTCGTTAGAAGCATTTCAAGCCTAGCCAGTCTCCAGATCTCAATCCCATCGAAAACCTTTGGAAGGAGTTGAAAGTCTGTGTTGCCCGCCGACAGCCCCAAAACATCACTGCTCTGCATGGAGGAATGGGCCAACATACCAGCAGCGGTGTGTGCCAACCTTGTAAAGACTTACAGAAAACGTTTGACCTCTGTCATTGCCAACAAAGAATATATAACAACGTATTGAGATGAACTTTTGTTATTGACTAAATACTTATTTTCCACCATTATTTGCAAATAAATTCTTTAAAAATCAGACAATGTGATTTTCTGAAATTTTTTTCCTCATTTTGTCTCTCATAGTTGAGGTCTACCTATGATGTCAATTACAGGCCTCTCTCATCTTTTTAAGTGGGAGAACTTGCACAATTGGTGACTGACTAAATACTTTTTTCCCCACTGTAACCCTACCTTCACCTTGCAACAATTTGTCACTCCAACTGCACACCTCACCACTGTCTCACTATCCTCATACATGTCCTGCCCTAACATACTTTTCAGCTCCACCTGACTTCCTCATACAGTACCACAGTTCCTCTCTTGGCATCATATGCCTTCTCTAGATCCACAAAGACACAATGTAGCTCCTTCTGACCTTCTCTGTACTTCTCTACCAACACTCTCAACGCAAAAATTGCCTCTGTGGTACTCTTTCTGGGCATGAAACCAAACTGCTACTCACTGATCTGAACCTCTCGTCTTAGCCTTGCTTCAACAACTCTTTCCCATACCTTCATGGTGTGGTTCATCAACTTTATACCTCTGTAGTTAATGCAGCTCTGCACATCACCCTTGCTCTTAAAAATGGGGACCAATACACTGCTTCTCCACTCATCAGGCATCCTCTCACTCTCCAGGATTTTGTTAAACAATCTGTAAAAAGTCCACTGCCTTCTCTCCTAAACATCTCCATACCTCCACAGGTATGTCATCTGGACCAACTGCCTTTCCATTCTTCATCCTGTTTAAAGCTGCCCTCACTTAAACCTTACTAATTCTCTGCACTTCCCGATCCACTCTCTCCCCCCGTTGTCCTCCTCTCTCTCTCTCTCGTTTTCCTCATTCATTAGTTCTTCAAAGTACTCCTTCCATCTACTCAACACTCTCTGTTCACTCACTAGTACATTTCCCTCTCTATCCTTTATCAGCCTAACCTGCTGTACATCCTTTCCAGGTCTATCTCTCTGTTTAGCCAAACGATACATGTCCTTTACTCCTTCTTTACTGTCCAGCCTCTCATATAGCTCATCATAGGCCTGAGCCTTTGCCACCATTCTTTTCCCTATGCGACTAGCCTCACAGTACTCCTGCTTACTTCCTTCACTTGCCTTTACTTCATATGTATGTAACATAAAAAAAAGAACTTAAATGCTAATAGTTCTCCCTTTTGAAGTATTGTGCAAGTACCCACATTCTAAGTTTCCATTCATATGTACTGAGCTTCACTGGTTTGTAGAACATCCAAGAGGTTTTCAACATAGACGTCAGAACTACATGACCATTGGCACCATTTCTCACATAGTACCACTTGCACAGTGGACTGGTTCAGTATTTAACCCATTGACTTGATGTAGGCCATAGTGAGGCCTAATGCAGTCATAAGGAGCCCTTTAGGTGTAGAGCAGCTCAGTGAAACTGGTTCAGAATCAGTCAAAAGGCCTCAATATGATATCAGCATTGATTAAGGACTAAAACCATAGACGTTCACCAGGTTTTGGTCAGAATGACCTTTTGACCTTTGTATAATAAGCCTTTGTATAGTGAAATCTTTGAACAAATAAGGCAAAATACCAGACAAGCCGTACAATTTTTGACATGACATGCAATTAGAAAGTTGTTCAGGTGAGTGAACTGAGTCAAATAGCACCAATTGTTTATTGATCTACCTTGTAATAACATTGTAATAGCAATATAATTGATTTTGAGGTGTTTTTGAGTGCTAAAGCGCCCCCTAAAGGACAATCTGGACCAAAAGTAGCATACCCCCCAAGAGTCACAGTATGTAAACATCTTTCAAGTTTTTAGATGATCTGGCCAATGACTGTTGAGTTATAGCAAATCAAGCTAGAAATACCATGAACGCAGTAATTAATTGATTTATCCACACAACACTGAGTAAAAAACTCGACATGTTTTTGATAATTATTTACCTACAGAGGCTCCCGAATCATTCTAGACCAAATTCCAAAAGTTTGGATCAAAATCCAGAGACTAGTTTGAAAAGCATGCTTTTCAAACAGTTAATGATTACTAAAAAACTGTGAAGTAGTTTAATAAACATATATTGGGAAAATTGTTTGGTATGATGTCCTACAGTGGACTCATATGGAATTTCTGCCAACTTTCTAATAATATAGTAATAACATGTAATAATAGGTTTATTTTTATGAATAGCACCCCCAGTGGTCAAATCTTTTGAAACTTGACTGGTTGTTAGGAAATTGATACTTGTAGATAGCATTCAAGTTTCATGATGATTGGTCAATGATAATTCTGTCAAAACCCTGCTTAATTCTGATTGGCTGATGGCGAGCACAAATTTCAATGTATCAAATTGTCCTTAAAATATCACATGTAGTATGGGGAGTAGATGCTGCATGCAAAGTTTGAGCTTGATAGCATGTACGGATGCTGAGAAACAGCTATGTAGCATTAACCCCGCCCCCTAATTACATATGCGCATAAAAATTCAATGACTACCTCAGAATCTTGTGCCGAATGTGTATATCAAGTTTGTAATTTTTTTGGCTGAACGATTCTTGAGTTACAGATTTTTCAATTAATTCTGAATTAATTTGAATTTATCCAGACGTGTTCATTTGCATATGGCAGCCATGATGCCTCAAAATGTTTTTGATAATTATTGATGTGTAGGCTCTTCTGAATTTTTTGAGACTAAATACATGAGGATTGGGCGAAAATTGGCAGACCAGTTTGCAAAAGTAGGTTTTGCATATTATGCAGTATTGTGAAAAATCTAAGTGGGTGGAGCTAAACGGTCCAAATACAAAAGCGGTTTATTTGGACCCAAGGAACCTAGAAAAAAATGTGCCATGTCTGGCAAAAATCTGGTTTAGGAACTATAGGCCCAAACGCGTTGACCTTCGCTATAGCGTCCCCTTGTGGCCGACTGGGCTGATTTCTTGCGCCTCAGTAGCGGGAAGGACTACTACCTATTGACCAATTTTCAAGTCTGTAGGGCTTATGGTTTGGGCTGTGCGTTCCGTTTTAGGGCAATAATAAGAAATATAGCTGCAAGCGGCGATGAGCGGGTTCAAGAACGTACAAGCAGTACCAGCCCTTCAGCAGTTTAGCCCATCAGGCGTAAAAAGGCCTCAAGCTGTTTGTATGTTGTTCAAAGGCCGAGCGAATAGAACAGAAATTGTCAATTCATCAAAATGCCTTCAGTTTGCATAAACAGCAAGCAGAGGTCTTTACCCACATTATAAGTTTCCATTCATATGTACTGAGCTACACTGGTTTGTAGAACATCATTCAGGTTTTCAACATAGATGTCAGAACTACATGACCATTGGCAGCATTTCTCACACAGTACCACTTGCATAGTGGACTGGTTCAGTATTTAACCCATTGACTTGATGTAGGCCATAGAGAGGCCTAATGCAGTGATAATGGGCCCTTTAGGTGTAGAGCAGCTCAGTGAAACTTGGTCAGAATCAGTCAAAAGGCCTCAATATGATGTCATTATTGATCAAGGACTAAAACCATAGACGTTTTTTTTTATGACTATTTACCTAGAGATGCCTGAGAGTTATGCTAGGCCAATTTCGATAAATTTGGGTGAAAATCCAGAGACTAGTTCGAAAAGTATGGTTTTTGAACAGTTATGGATTACTAAAAAACGGTGAAGTTTAACATATTTGCAAAATTGTTTGACATGACGTACTACATTGGATTCATATAGAATTTATATCAGAATTGTATTAATATAGTAATGACATGTAACAATAAGTTTATTTTTATGTATACCGCCCCCCTGTGGTCAAATCCTTTGAAACTAGACTGTTTGTTAGGAAGTGGATACATGTAGACACAAGTCAAGCTTCATGATGATTGGTCAATGTTAAGCCTGTCAAAGGCCTGCTGAATGCTGATTGGCTGATGGTGGCCATAAATTTCAATGTATCAAATTGGCCTTCAAGATTCACTTATAGTACGTGTACTAGATGATGCCTGCCAAGTTTCAGCTTGATCGGATGCATGGATGCTGAGAAACAGTTAATTGGCAATTGCCCCGTCCCATATGACATATGACATATGCCCACCAAAATTGACAGGCATCCACAGAATCTTGTCATGAATAAACATATAAAGGTTCAATGTTTTTGGCTAAAGAATTCTTGAGTTATAGAGTCTTAAGTGAATTTTGAGTTTTGCCATAAGGGCTAATTAGCATATGGCAGACATAATGTTTGCAAATATAAATTTTTTATAAATCCTAATAAAATCCAAATTTTTTATAAATCCTGAATCCTGATAATCAGACCCTCCCGAGTTTTCTGATACCAGAAAATTGAGGATTGAGTGAAAATTGTAGGACTAGGAAAGTAGGTTTAGCATATTATGCAAATTAGCTAAAATTTAATGTGGGCGGAGCTAAATGGTATCAGCGGCAAAGTTGTTTGTCTTGGCCCAAGGAATGAGCCACAAAAAGAATTTTGTCTGTGCACATCTTGGTTTAGGAGTTATGAAGCAAAACGTGTTTTGGTGCTCTATAGCGCCCCCCTTTGGCCAATCGGGTCATTTTTGCTGCCTGACGAGATGCACTCAAACTACACCTACCCACCAAGTTTGGTGTCTGGATGGCTTACGGTCTCTTCTCCACAATCACTCTTTCAGGAGAAAAAGAATAATAATAAGAAGAAAAATCAAATCAAATCAAATCAAATCAAATTTATTTATATAGCGCTTTTTACAACTGATGTTGTCACAAAGCAGCTTTACAAAAATGGGAATCACAGCACAGAGAATCAGACAAAACACTGAACATAATATACAGAATATACAGAACCCCCGTGAGCGCTGAGGCAAGGAAAAACTCCCTCAGAGCTGGAGGAGGAAGAAACCTCGGGAGGACCAAGACTCACATCTAAAGGGGGGACCATCCTACCACTGGTCAGACAACTTATAAGTTAAACCAAAATCCAAGCAATAACAATAGGGTTCTATGCACTGCGTGCTTGAACCCTAATAACAACAACAACAACAACAACAACAACAACAACAACAACAACAACAGCATGTTCATCTTATACAATGAACACAAAACAACACTACACGGGTCAATGACGTGATGCCAAAATTGTGTGTCTGACAGCATTTCTTTCATTTTAAGATGAAAAAAGGTTACATGCATAAAAATGTACTATATATGTGTAATACTTCTCCCACATATCTAAGTATACATATCTCTAACTTTTCAAAAAAATATTAGTTAATTATAATATTCTTCTTACTTAAAGGGTCAAAATACCATGTGGTGCGACCGTCTGGCCTAGACTGCTGTTTTGAAACATTCTTTGAAATTACTCTAAATCTATTCATTTTTATTTTTTATGCCATTTAGCATGATTTCCAAAGTGTTTTGTTGTTGTGCTCAAAACTGCAAAGCATTTCTAATTTTATTTCCATCATAATATACAAACAAACTTTGTCCAATGTCCATTTTATGAAAATCACGTCAAGAAATTATAACTTTGGGACATTTATGTTAAAACCAACTCAAAAACAGGAGACTGCATCATATAGCAGTTTGCCAAGGACCCATGAAAGCAGCAAGCAGATTTGTAAGTCTCTCTGAAATTTGGGGGGAAAAAAAAAAAAATTTAACGGCTGGCATGTCATTGCCACTTTTGTACATCATGTGGTATGACCTCAAATAAATAATAGATATTAAATTTTTCTACAAATGTATATTTTCATTAGAAATTTCAATGTTACCTTTTCTGGAAAGCTAACTTATTTTCCTTCGGTGGCCAATTCTGTGCTGGTAAATTTTTACTGAACTTGAAAATATCATGTGGTGTGACCGATTATCATGTAGTGTGACTGACTCATTGTGTTTTCTATAATAGATATATGTAATAGATTGGCAGTTTCTGTGCTTTATATTCAAATGATGACTTATATAAAGTACTTTATTTCAGTGTTTTTGAAATTAATTTTAATGCAATTTGAGTAAGTTTTTCAAATAATTTGGAAACAACAGTTTGTTTACAATATGTACAATATAATAAGAAAAATGCCAAAAATAAGCTTGCTAGGAGAAGAGAAATTAGTCTTTTTTTAATTTTTAAAAATAAAAATTGTATTTTTTCATTACCTGGAGGAAATGCATTTTTTGTTAACATTGCATCTTCTGTCATCTATCATTAGTCCAAAATGAAAATAAACTATACAACACAGATTTATGGCATGATGCTGTATTACATTACTGTTTTAGCTGCACTGTAAAAAGTTTCTTCAGGTCTACCTAAAAATATTACTTTTGTGGCAACAATTGAATTAGCTGTACTCAACTTTACAATTTACTAAGATAAAAAAAAATCATTCAAAGTAATTGTTTAGTTAGGAAAAATTGGACACAAAGTTTTAATTTACTTGTTACCACATTAAGTCATTTTTTAGGTTTAACTAAGAATCTTTTTACTGTGTACCAGAGAAAAAATGGCAAGGAAAGGTTCCATAAGTAAAAATAGAATTTGTCCTGTTCTGTCACCCACTTTTACAAATGCGGGATTTGCTGGCGAAACAACAGCTTCTGGAATCTGCAAGTTATCAGATGTATATAATGTATTTAAATGTCTACAGATATTAGAAAGTAAATGCCTCCCTTTGATAAATCCTGTTGGGTTCCCTGATATAATAGATGGGAGGACAGTCTCAATGCGTTTGGCCAGAATCTTAGCTAAGCTTTTTTGTTCATTATAAATCAAATTGATGGGATGATATGAGCTGCAAAACATGTGTTCTTTATCCTTTTTAATAAAAAGTGAGATATTTGTCTGTGTCAGGGAAGGGGCATAGAAGCTCTTCTTAGAGACTCATTAAACACCTCCAGCAAAAGAGAAGACAGTTGGTTGTCAAATTTCTTTAAAAACTCCATTGAAAACCAGTGTGGTCCGGGGGATTTACTACTACTTAAGAATCTAACAGCTTTAGAAATTTCCCCCAAGGTAATCAGCCGACCCAGTGCTAGTTTATTTATGAATACGTGCATACCAGTAATGTTAACCTGGCCATCCAAAGTATATAGTAGTATAGTAGTAGTAATTTTTTAAAACCTTGTTAATGTCTTGGATGAGTCCATAAAATTCCATAAGTGTCCCTAATTTGGTGTATTAGTCAAAAAATTCAATTAATGTGCGAGAAAAAAATAATGGAATCTGAGATTTGTTCAGAAATTCTCCTCTGAAAATAGTGTTGGAACCCTAACCCTAACCCTAGTGTTGGATTAAAACGCCACTGAGGGCAATCTCTCTGATATTGACTAAGATGCAGTACAGCATAGTCTGAAATAAGTATTGTTCACTACGAGCTTGCAATTGACAAAGAAATAGTCAATTTGGGAAAAAGAACAATGTACTTGAGAACACAAAAAAGGGCTCTTGAATGAGAGTGAATGAAGTTCACACCATTGGTCGACACAACCACTTTCATCAATAAAGGAAGACAATGATGATGCCATTTTTGAGGCTACTGCTGATGTCAAGTTTGACCGATCTAGTGTGAGATTCATAACAAAATGTCACCTCCAAGAATTCATCAGTGTGAATTTAGATCAGGAATGATGGACAGCAACCTATCCATAAAATCAACCATCCCAATTTGGTGCATATTAAGGGTGGGAATCTCTAGAAACCTCATGATTTTATTTGATTACGATACAGAGGGCTGTGATGCGATTATACAACGATTATCGATGCATCTTGATGCATCTTTTTTCCATGTAGAGTTTTTATTTGTGGCAGTACTATATCTTCAGAAGGGCTGTATGCAATATTGCATGAAAGCCATGGTTTTTAACAACTGAGAACTAGCGAGCCGACTGAGGGTCACATATCAACACAGTATCGCCAGCTAGTAGCTGACAAAAAGGCAAAGAGAAAAATTTAATACGAACATTTGGAGATGAATTAACTTATTCGCATTAATAAGCACTGCAGTTGGTTTCCTGTACAGCAGTTGAAAATCTGCAATGCGAGACTGTCAAACAATAAGAAGTTGAGGAAGATGAAGTCAGCTTCTTCTTTTAAATTTTTCCGCTTCACATTAAATGGTGCCGCATTTACATTCAGTAAACAGTCGAAAAGAGTCAAACAGTCGAAAGTTGAGAGAACGGTTTAAAGAAACTATTCTACTTTTTAAGAAAAATAAAAAATATTCTACTTTTTCTGGCAGAGATGGGAGGAAAGTGGCTGTAGCTAAAGCTTAAATCAGAGCAAAGTATGTCTGCATTTTTGTTTATATTTTCTAGCCTATACTTGGACATACTGGACATAAAATGTTGTGGCTCCCAGGGTGGTTTTATTTTTGTTGAAAAAACAAAATGGCTCTTTTTAACATCTGGGTTGTCGACTCCTGACCTTTTAATGGAGAGGGTGCCTTTCTTACTCATCCAGTTGTGTTTTTATTTCATGCACGCCACACCCTTTGTGTTCATTTAACATTACTTTATAAATAAAAATGCAGAAAATTGACTTTTGACATTTGTGGATCAATCCAGAATCATTCACATCTGCATCACAATGCATCAAAGAAACAATCCCGCCCACCCCTAGGGCATATATATTAATTCAAACCACCTGAGTTTGGAAAGGTGAGCCCACTACAATAACATATCTACCATAGTGGTAGATATAATATTGAAAGGTATAAAGTATATTCTTTTATTAATCAATATTGCTACTCCCCAGGCAAAGAGGCAAATTAACAAAAACATACTCTAACCCAACAAGACAACAACAGCCCTCTAAACAGTCAAACCCACTTTAAATGTACTTCCAGTGAACACTCCTCAAACAGATTCTGTTACTGGCTGGTACAATACAGAAGTGTGTGGCAAAAAAACATTACGATACTTAGTCTTTTTCACAGTAAATTTACATACGACAATATTTTGATAGACAGACACAATTCATTAGAAATGTCACATTTAAAACTGCCATCAAAAACTCAACACAATGAGTTTCAACTGATTAAAAAAACTGAACATTTCACATTCTGTGCTACATTAAGTCCAGTTAAACAAGACTTATGTTCTCTATTTAATGAAACATGCAGCTAATCAGAGTTCTTTAAGCATGAGCCACATTCATGAAATATACAGAGAGGCATGTTTGTGACAATAACAAAAGGTATTCCAATAACAATATAGTCACATTGCCCACATGTAATTACATAGGAACTCTCAAAATGTTCAGAATTGGTCTGCAATAATGTGCAAATACATGCATGCACAGCCTCACTTTATAATGCAGTATTTGGATTGCCATGTGCACTTGAAATTTAAAGTACAGTTAGCGGTGTGAGCAGTCCAGATTTTGAGACTGCTTTAAAAAAAATTTCTAATGACCACATACATGGGTAACTACTGGTTATGTTTGCTACATGCACTGAAATACACTGTATAGTATATTACTGATATATCCTACATAACAGTATATGTAACCTACATAACCTCTCTATGGATGCTATCATTGGCCACCATACCCTTCACAAGACAAATTCACTCAAAATAACCAACTAGATGAAACAGAGCAATCATCATATATGCAGGGTTTACACACCAACTTGTGTGCTTATGTTACAAACATGCAGAGCCTCATGCACACACATATGTGCATTTGCTCCAAACTTAAATTCAAAGGCAATAACTAGAGCTTAATTATATGACTTAGCATTGAGCAGTAAAAAACAGTGCAGCATGCTTCAACTACCATACTCATTCCAACACAGCATAAGAGATAAGCTAACATCTCCTACTTTTACAAAGATCAACTATAGGACAGAAACAAATAAGCTAACACAAGAGAACTTCAAATTGCATCTGCCTTTATTTTACATTCAGCACAACAGAAAGAGGTGGGACTGATGGTTAATAACTTCATCTATCTGTATCCACACCAGTCCTTAAATTCAGACTTTTGGTTTTTAAATATAGTTTACATCTCTTCTAGGTAAACAATGATTGTACTGGCTCCCCATATTTCCACATCAATTTGGTTATATTAAAGCTGCATAAAAGAACAGCTTTATACACTAAACTGTAGACCTTAAACAAAGAAGCAAGGCATAATAATAAAAAAGAGTGAAATTGCACCCCCTAAGCAATCAATAAATGATGACCCTGCAGTGATTTGGTCATTCCTTTTTGATCAGTCTACACTTTCCATGCCCTGGTCAGCAGGCTAACAGGGAGTTAAGCAAATTTTCAGGGAGTGTAGTAGAGAGTGGAGAGTAATTTTCAACCCCAAGTGCACTCTGCAAATGCTCTCACTGAGGTGACATTTGCAGCTTAACAGCAATAATGGGTCATTTCACCACTAACTTATTATATTAGCATATTGTATGGGCAGACAAAGTGCTTGGGGTTCTCTTGTAGGGCCCATATCACGAAAACAACATTTTGAAATCATTGTTTTTTGAAGCCAAAATAATCAATGCATTTACATTCATCTGCCTAGTCGGGCTACAGCAGATTAACCCTGTCCATTCACAGGAGATATAACCAGTGTTTCAGGACTGCTTTTTGAATGGGGCACAATAGCGCAACAATACTGCACAAAGATAATTAATTATAATTTTTAAAGACAAAGAAAAAATTTGGAAATGGTCAAAATTAAGTGACAAGTACATGGTACAAAAACCCAGGCAGAAAAAGTCAGATTTTTTTTCTCATGTTGTCCTATACATTCTCTCCTAATTGCTCTTTTTTGTTCATGCAATATTGATAGCATGAGCTAAACACCTACCTTATCAAGTGACTTTCCATTTGATGCACTGCTGGGCTGCAGGTTTACTGTGAGGTTTGACCTCTCCCAGGGCAGCTTGTTTTTCCCTTTCCCAGCGCTGACTGTTCTCCTGTGTAACGGTAGGTCATCTGTCAGGGATCCGAGGCTGCCGTAGCCATTCAACCCATTCGAGTCCAGTTCTGCTCGGAGGCTTCTAGCACTATTAACTCTCCCTCCATTGAGGACCCAGTCCAGATCAGCCCCAGAGCCCAACTGGGGTCTGCGTCGCTGACCAGGCTTAGGGATAACCAGTGCGTATTCTACCATGCCATCTGCGGACAGGCGAGGAAGAATGTGCCTAGCCCTCCGTGCCTGTACAGCAGCCATAAGCCCCTCCATATCTCCAGTGAGCTCGACCCTGTCAATGGCCTTCATGAGTGGCTGCTTTTTTCCTGTGTCAAGGCAGTAATCAAAAACAGCAAAAAGCTCTAGAGCTGCATGGCGGACCCTCTTTTTGTTGTCTGCAAGAAAAGGAGCAACTACAAAACACAGATCAGGGATGCTGAAGTCTTTCCTCGGATGTGTGAGCATTGCAGCTGTAATGATGTTGAGGACATCCTCTCTAACACGGGAATTTTTGTGCTTCAGGTGTCCAATTACAAGATCCAAAACCTTTTGTGGACCAACAATCCTCATGAGCTGCCTAAAAACATTCATGTATTCATTCCGGGAAACAATGCGTGTGTCTCCCAACGTTTTGAGAGCCACAAACACAATCTGCTTATAATATCTGTCCACACTGTAATTCAATTTTTGAACAAGGAGACTGATAACCTGTAGAGTGCCATACAAGACTTTAAAGTTAGTATCTTCTAAAAGTCTATGTAAAAAGTGGATGAATTCCACAATACTGTCAGAGGAAACAGTTTTCAAGTCCAGATCGGAAAGAATGGTTTTCAGCTCTTCTACCCCATTTGTTCGATTATGGAAGTTTTCATAATCAAGGAGCTGTGCATGTAGTTCTGGTGGTATTAGCCCATAAATCATTTTTGATTGTACTCCTCAGATCATGGCCAAAGCCAAGGTTTCTATGTGGCAGGTCATCGATATGAATCTGTACATTTGTTGAGATTTTAAATGATTCACATTGTTAAGAGCTGAAAGATTCACTATGAACTGTCCCTGATCACGTAAGGCATGCATAACATGAGAGCATATAATAATGTTATATCATAGCTTAATAAAGGCACTATAATAAAAATAGATCAGAAAAATGTAATTACAAATGCGAGATTAAACAGATGAACTATAAGGTAATCCTAAAAATCAATACTCTCTGACACTGAATAGGGGCAAAGAAATTTACATAGGTTAAAAAGAGCGTACCTCAAATAAAATCATGCGTATCTTTAACTCTTCACTGCGATGAATGGTAACATCAATCTTCAGAGCTTGTAACTAAGGCACTGCAGTATTCCACACTGTGTTTAATCCAAGATTCAACTTGCTAGCCAAAGTTACCCGTCCAACTAGTTAAGTGCGTTACCTACGTGCCTAGCCAGCACAGAAATGAAACTACTAAGTATAGATGTAGCAAATATATAGCAAACAAACAAAGAACCATCCTATGTAGCTATAAAAAATGTCCACCGGCTGTACAGTTGAGCCTATAGCAACCGTTTCAATCATAAAAAAAGGCGTGGGGGGGGCTGGTTGCTTGTATCGGGCAAACAATATTGGACCTTAGCAGCTTGTTACTATCTACCGTCAATTCAACGTGTCATAATGATGGAAAAAAACGATCATGTAACGAAAAAGCCGTAACTTAACTCTGTCATTCATGCATCACATGTATTAGATATTAGCTAGCATCCTTACAACGAGCATGGCCTCCGATAAAAACAAGCACAAAAAGCGCCTTTTCTTTAAAATTACAGTTCAAACTGTCCTTTAACGTGTGGAAAACTAGAAACTTCTCTAGGCTTTCTTCTTGGTCCACGGTTAGTTCTGTCGCCGTTGCTGCCTACTCCAAATGATGTTAGGAATCAAAATGGCGCATCATGTCACAAACCGACTGCTTCCATGGTGACGCGCGAGCTCGTGTAACCGCGGACAACTGAAATCGCGCGTGGAAACGCGGGAGTTGTAGACAGCGCACGCACACACCTATGTGTGTGTGCGTGTTTGTGTGTGTGTGTGTGTGTATATATATATATATATATATATATATATATATATATATATATATATATATAGGTGCGTTCCAATCGCTGTTGTAGTTCCCTACAAAGCGTACTGCACAGGGCATTCATATATATATATATATATATATATATATATATATATATATATATATATATATATATATATATATAGGTGCGTTCCAATCGCTCTTGTAGTTCCCTGCAAAGTGTACTGCACAGGGCATTCAGATATATTAAGGGTGATTCCAAACCACAGAAGTTGGAAGGGAACTTCAAACTGTACAGGGAGTAGTCAACATATTGAACAATGGTTTATCACTTTAAAGGAAGCTGCAGGACAGCTTACACATCAGTTACGAATGAAGGTTTTTTCGTCTGCTGTTCCTTTACCGACATCCAGTGCTCAAGTGTGTAGGGAATATAACAGTACTGCTTAGGGACCCTACGAATTGGAATTCCGCAAATAAAATTCTTCGTCTTCTTCGGTATGCAAGCTTGTTATGTGGTGCATTATCGCCACTTACTGGACTGAAACATGGAGCGCCAATGCCAGGATATAACGTTGAACTTCTCAACGGCGTGCTCAACCTAACCCCGGGCTGCATAGACCGATTATGGCACGTCATAACCGATCGCCGCCTGGTACGGTGCATGCTGGTTAGTTTCTTTGTCTTACTTGAGTCGGCGACGTCACGATGACATACGTCGTTATAATCTCGCAAGTGCGTATGAAGGCCAATAGTGCCCAAACACCTAAAGACGGCAATATCATCACTGTACAGGCGTAAAATGTACAGACGGAAATAACGTGTGCACGCGCAAAATATTTCCATGTGCAGACGGCAGACATGATCGTATACAGACGAAATATTTTGACACCTGTACATATGATTTTTTTTATTATGTGCAGGAGAAATTTAGTTACTTGTAATAGTGGCAGTAAAATCGCGTGTCTCGACGCCCTTTTAAAGCTGCAAATCTAACAATGATACACGTTATTTCCCAAAGTGTGCTGATTCCCCCTAGTGGGCCACCAATGTATTAAAATTCCCTATACAGGATATAAGACCTCTTACACTGACACACTGACTGTCTTCTGATATGGCCTCTGGCAGATAAGGGGAGTTTTCACTCTTTTTAAGAATATTTTAGTAGACTCTAAACAAAGTTATGCTTTTGAAATAAGATACCAGATGTTATGTTTTCTGCATCTGTCTCTTTACTGATGAAGAAACCGTTAGAACCATTAGAATTAAAACCTAAAAGTTTTGTTTTCTAATGGGAATTAGCTTAATGATTACCATTAGAGACCAATTTTTCTGTAGGACACCTTTAGATCCATCTGGAGTCAGTCCCTGAACACCTGTTAAACTCTTGTGGTCCTTTATAATGTGACAAAACCCATCAGGAAAACACTCAATGTACTTATGTTATAACTGAAGTTTGAGGGGGAGGAACTTGGATGAAACTCCTTGTTCTTCTAATCTAATACTCTGTAAATTCACATCCTCACTTTCCGTTCCCGTGACGAAGGGTTCGCAATCCCCACTGCCACTCCATCTCCTCCCTGTTTCTCAGTTCTACATCAGTCCTTCTACAGCTATGAGGGGGTCTGGCCTTCTTGTTACAGGCTGAGGCTGCCCAGAATTCCAGCTCAAGTTCTGCTCTTCTTTTAATCAGTCAATCATACTCCCGTCAATACCATTAGAGACTATTGGACACCACCAAGAACCAACAGGAAGTTTTAATGGTTTCTGTGATTTCTTTCAGCAGGGCTCTTTAGTTTTGTACGTTCAATGCTTCACTGATCAGAAGAATCAGAAGAAGTTTTATTGCCATTGTCAATGAACAGGATTCACAGACTAGGAATTTGCTTCGGCATGAAGGTGCAACATAAAAACAAGTAGTAATAGGCATGCAAAATTAAGTCCACATAAATAAATACTCTATGTAAATATAAAATATAGATAGAATGAATAAAAATAAAAATACAAAAGGCATGTACAACAGTACTATATACAACAGTGCACGTGGAGTAGTGCAATTCAAGTAAAGTGACCAGGGCAGGGTTATAAAGAGGTAAGTGACGTGATTATATATTGTTCTTGAGTCCAATGGCAGAGGGGAAGAAACTGTTCCTGTGGCGGGAGGTTCTGGTCCGAATGGACCGAAGCCTCCTGCCCGAGGGGAGTGGATCAAATAGTCCGCGTGCAGGGTGAGAAGGGTCTGCTATAATCCGATCCGCTCTCCCCACAGTCCTGGAGACGTACAGGTCTTGGAGAGATGGGAGGCTGCAGCCTATCACCTTCTCAGCGGAGCGCACAATGCACTGCAGCCTTTGTCTGTCCCTGGCAGTGGCCCCAGTATACCACACTGTGATGGAGGAGCTGAGGATGGACTCGATGATGGCCGTGGCTGGCAGTTTGGCTTTCCTCAGCTGCCACAGAAAGTACATCCTCTGCTGGGCCTTCTTGATGAGGGAGCTGATGTTCAGCTCCCACTTGAGGTCCTGGGTGATGGTGGTGCCAAGGAACCGGTAACAGTCCACAGTGGTGATGGGGGTGTCGGTAAAGATAAGGGGGGGCAGGGGGCTTGTGGCTTTCCTGAAGTCCACAGTCATCTCCACTGTCTTCTGGGCATTGAGCACCAAGTTGCTGTTGCTGCACCAGGTCACCAGCTGGTCCACCTCCTTCCTGTAGGCAGACTCATCACCGTCTGAGATGAGTCCAATGAGGGTGGTGTCGTCCGCAAACTTAATCAGTTTGACAGAGTCATGGATGGAGGTGCAGCAGTTGGTGTACAGGGAGAAGAGCAGAGGGGAAAGTACACAGCCCTGAGGAGATCCTGTGCTTAAAGTCCGCGTGTCCGAGACAATCTTCCCCAGCCGTACTCGCTGACTGCGGTCCGTGAGGAAGTCTGTGATCCACCTGCAGGTGGAGTCGGGCACATGGAGCAGAGAGAGCTTGTCCTGGAGCAGAGTGGGAAGGATAGTATTTAATGCAGAGCTGAAGTCCACAAACAGGATCCTAGCATAGGTTCTTGGGGAGTCCAGATGCTGCAGGATGAAGAGGAGGGCCAGGTTTATGGCATCATCTACGGACCTGTTGGCTCTGTAGGCAAACTGCAGGGGGTCCAGAAGGGGGTTGGTGATGGACTTAAGGTGGGATAAAACCAGACGTTCAAAGGTCTTCATGACTACGGACGTCAGGGCCACAGGCCTGTAGTCATTAAGTCCTGTGGCGCGTGGTTTCTTGGGGACAGGGACGATGATGGAGGACTTGAAACAGGCTGGGACATGGCATGACTCCAGGGAAGAGTTGAAGATTCCCGTGAAGACTGGGGCCAGCTCATCAGCACAGTGTCTCAAGGTGGCAGAGGACACGGAGTCAGGGCCCGAAGCCTTGTGTGGATTTAGCCTCTTAAACAGCCTGTTCACATCGTCCTCCTGGACTGAGAGGGCAGAGGGGGCAGGTGGGCAATCCAAAGTGGTTGAGTGTATTGTGGTGTGGGGGGTGGAGGATGGGGGGTGTGAGTCCATGACTTCAAAACGTGTATAGAACTCGTTAAGGTCGTTAGCCAGTTTGAAATCTTCTGAACAATGAGGTGCTCTGGGCCTATAGTTGGTGATCTCTTTCAGCCCCCTCCATACAGTGGCAGAGTCGTTAACATAGAACTGCTGCTTCAGACGAGCATTGTACTTGGATTTAGCCTTTAACACCTCCCTGCTAAATTCATACTTTGCACCTCTGTAGCTGACTCTGTCTCCCTCTCTGAAAGCAACCTCTTTCTGCTGGCGAAGCTGTCTGAGTTTTGGTGTGAACCATGGTTTATCATTATTAAAAGTGATTCTGGGGCGTGATGGGATGATGCTGTCTTCACAGAAATGTATATATGACGTCACTGTATCTGTGTATTCATCTAAGCTGTCTGTAGAAGCCTTGAACATGTCCCAGTCTGTGGTGTCCAAACATGTGCATAGCTCCTCCACAGCTTCTCAGACATGTCCTAAATCTAGATTTTAATTAATTGAAAATGAAAAAAAAAACGAAGAAGGTTGTTTTTCATGTATCTCATAGAAAACAGAAATAACACCTCAGCTGGAGTTCTCTATTTTGTCCCTTCAAAACCAATACACGGTTGATTATTTTGATTGGTGAGTGTGGGTGGACTTAAGTGGACTGAGAAAGTAGGACGCACTTTGTGGATAAAATGCACAGTCAGCTGTAGTACAGTACAGCCTAAAATCACCAGACAAAACCAAATGAGATCAAATAAAGTATTACTATGACTGACAGGATGCCAAAACATGACCCAACACTGCTGCCAAAACAAAGCATGATGCAAAAATCTAAGAGTAGCTTACTACACAAGTCTCATTCCAAAACTATATATATTTATTTTAATGATTCTGGGTTTTATAATTATTAGATAGGTATTTAATTTTGATCAGATTTATGTGTAGGCCCAAGTACATAAACAATAGCTGAAAAAAACACATTTTCCTACACATTTAGGTATACATTTAAACACAAAAATACATAATGATAATGGATAGAATAATATCAGTAATGGATGAAGTGAAATTGTGGTATTAAAGAGTTTTGAAAATTTGTGTGATAATATTTCATATGTTAATTATGGACACTTATTTTACTCACCCTCTTTACACTTTAGCAATCCATTATGCTGCTTAGACAGTATTTAAATATGTTGCTGCAGGTGAAGGACTCTCTGTATTACACACCAGCACATTTGTGCCTTGTTGTGCACTGTTTTTTTTTACTGTGCTGTTAAATGTTGCCCCAAGGCCTTGGAGAAAGCTATTTCATCTAACTGCACACCTGTATATGGCTGGAATGACAGTAAAGATTAAATTACCTGACCTGATATGCTACAAACTCAATTCCAAAAAAGCTGGGACAGTATGTGAAATGTCATTAAAAATAGCAGTGGTTAGTAAATTGTTTGGCCTCAGAAAATACAGTTTGCAATTATCCCTATCCAGTAGGCAAAAGCGACAACAGTTAAAGCCAAATAAGCTATATTGGGAGTTGCTTTATGTACCTGCTTTGTCTGTTTTGAGACATAAATACAGCATTGACATACTATGACACAGAATAAGAAAATGTTTACACAGATTGTGACAAAAATTCATACATCCTTTTTTCCAAAAAAGTTAGGATACTGTTAAGTTAGGATATTAATGTGAATAATAATGCAATGATTTGCAAATCATTTAAACCCTATATTTAATTGACAATAGCGCAAAGACAGTATATCAGATGTTGAAACCGAGACTTTTTTTTTTTTTTTTAAATATGCCCATTTTGACTTTGATGCCAGCAACCTGTTTCAAAAAAGTTGGGACAGGGCAACAAAAGACTAGTAAAGTTGTGTAATGCTAAAAAAATACCTGGTCTTTAATTGGCAACAAATCAGTAACATGAATGGGTATGAAAAGAGTATCCCAGATGCTGTGTCTTTCAGAAGTAAAGATGGGGAGGGGTTCAACACTCTGTGAGACTGCGCAGGCAAATAGTGCAACAATTCAAGAATACTTTTTCTCAATGTAAAACAGCAAAGAACTTGAGGATTTCATGATCTATGGTTCATAATATGATTAAGAGATTCAGAGAATCTGGAGAAATGTCTGCATGCAAGGGACAAGGCTGAAAACCAAAATTAGATGGCTGTGATCTTAAGGCCCTCAGGTGGCACTGCTTTAAAAACAGACATGATCCTGTAGTGGAAATCACTTAATTGGCTTCTGAAAGAGATTGTTTGTGAACACAGTTCATTGCTGCATTTACAAATGCAAATTAATACTTTATCATGCATAGAAGAAACCAGGATCCAGAAATGCGCCACTTTCTCTGGGCCAAGCTCATTTAAGATGGACTGAGGTGAAGTGGAATGAAATGAAAATACAACAAAGTAGACCTAAAACTGTTGAGCAGATGAAATCCTATATCAAGCAAGAACAGGAAAACATTTCTCTTTCAGGACTGCAACAATTGGTCTCCTCAGTTCTCAAACATGTGCGCAGACTGTTGGTAAAAGGACATGTGATGAAATACAGTGGTAAACATCCCCCTGTCTCAACTTTTCTTAAACATGTTGCTGGCATCAAATTCAAAATGGGCATATTTAAAATAAATAAATAAATAAAATAAAATTTTGAGTTTCAACATTTGATATGTTGTCTTTGGGTTCTATTCAGTTAAATATAGGGTTTAAATGATTTGCAGATCATTGCATTCTGCTTTCATTTACATTTTACAGAGTGTCCCAACTTTTTGGTAACAGGGTTGTACAATCTCACAATTTGCACTGACCACAGTCTCAACCAAGCAATTAGGCATTTTGTATTTGTTTGATATAAATAACGCAACATTTAAATCTTTAATCTAGGTGTTGAGGTCCTGCGTTGGGTTAATGTCAACAACATTCAGGCCCAATTATTGTAATAAGTAATATTGGAAAAAGTGCAACTAAGAATTTACTCCAGAATGTTTGACTGCATGTCAGATGTTCAAAATAAGTTTTAGGATCATTATTTGACTATACAATGGCAGCAAGAAGAGAATACTTTAGACCTTTCGCATGAGCATGTACTTCATATCTCACTGGATAGTGTATTGCTGTATGATTATTTTACATGAAGATATTGAGATCTAATGTGCTGTTTGAATGCAGCTTAGCATTTGCAGGTTCTCTGTATTTAGTGTGAGCATATGGAGAAATGTGAATAACATGATGTACATTATTACTTGATTGAAAATATACAGACTTTTGTGGTCTCATGTCTGGTAAGAGATAAATCAGTGAACCCTGGCCATTGAAACTTTCAGGCAGTTCACTACAGGCCATTCCTGTAGGCGCAGGAACCCAGCTATATTCTTTAACTGGTTACCAGTTTTTCCGTGGACCAGGCTCATAAAAGCAACCCTATACTACACTGACAGAACGAGGTATGCAGACATCAGCAGACAACAAGAGTCTGCCTGTTAAGATTGGGTAAAATGTCTAAAATGTGTTATCACTGCCTGTAACTGGGACAGGAATACTCAAAACTGGAGTACAAATCGATCATACAGATCATCCTACATAGCGGCTTCATCCTAAAGACTAACCAGAAGTACGAAGCACTCACTGCACTTTTAAGGGTTCTGCCCTGCATTCTTCTGTTTGATCACCCTCATTAACCCTATTATTTGGTTGTAACACCCATTTTCAGTGAGGCATGTGTCCATGTTTTTCACCCATGACACAGTACTGTTGCATCAGTAACTAAAAGAATTTGGAATGGCATTTCCATTTGGCTTCTAATGGGACAACTATGTGATGTTTGAGCATGACCCACTATCCTGGAATGGCAAAAATTTTACCTTTTCTCTGCCTTTTTTGTATTAGGTAAAATTTATTTTGACAAGTTGGTTCTTTACAACAGTATTGCAGTAGTGCTGATAGAATTCCTTGCCCTTTTGAAATGGGTATCAGGACACACCCACTACATAAACACAGCTTGGGTCAGAGGAAGAGAATAAAGGAAATAGTGGGAGAGTGGGCAGCACTCCAAGTTAGCTGGCTACTATACATAACTAGCAAAGTTTTCCAAATTTGCTGTCTGAATTTGTTTTGTCTTACTCAGAAGAATGCCCAATTGTGGTTACCTTAGTCAATAGTCCAGAGATGGCATGCTTTAGACCATTACATCTGATGCTTGCCATTGTATTTGGTGATGTAAGGCTTTCCTGGCGTATAGTTTTTGTGGTGATGTTAATGCCAGGACTTTACAGCTTTTGAGTCAGCAGAGTGTTGGCGACTTCTATGCACTATGCCCCTCAGCAGTCCGTGATCCCACTCTGTAACTTTACATGGTCTGCCACTTTATGACCGAGTTGTTGTAGTTCCTAAACATTTCCACTTTTCAATAATATCACTCACAATTGATCATGAAATATCTAGGAGGGAAGAAATTTTGTGAACCGACACGTTGGAATGTTGGCATTATTACAGTGCCATTATTATTATTAAATGAAAACATGGGGGGGGTTGGATTGGGGGGGGCTGTGAAAAATTGTGCTGCATTTGTGCTGTTTTAATTCTCCATTAAGCCATAAAGGTTGGAAAAGTAATGTCATGCAGCTCCGCCCATCAACATCCAAATTGCACCAAAAGGGTCTAATTCATTTGTGTTGCGTTTGTGCTGATAAAAGAAATGTTTGTGCTCCTTTAATTTTCAAGTTATAGGTTAACAATAATATTTTAAGAAAGTGACATCACTCAGCCCCCCATCAACGTCCGAATCACACGAAAAGGGTCTCATTAGTTTGTGCTACATTTGTGCTCATTTGTGCCGTTAAAACACTAGCGATGACATAATTTACCACAGATTTGAGAAAGGTCTTTTTGCTTTCTGAGCAGCCATTGTCCCAGATCACTACAGAGCTATGTTTTTTTTTTCGCTTCAGATTTAACTATTCAGCTTCATCACTGCACTCAGTAGAAGTCCAGAGCTGAGTAAAAGCCATGATTAGAAATTACTGCTTTGCTCTTTAAAAAACATTCAAAATGAATATCAAAGGTTTTGTGAGGCTACACTTTGTTTAAAGAATAAAAAACATTCATGTTGGTCTTTTAGTGTATCATGTGTGCTCATGTTAATGTGTGACTTGTTAAAAGGATCATCATATATCGAGGAAAATTGCTGGAACCATCAAAAACACAACAGATTTGAACAGTGAGCAATGTGGACATTAACCCACTCTTGAATTTTTGTGGATAAAAAGTAATTTAAGCGCTGTGTTACTGCAAGATATAAATCAATCAGTTCAGAATAGCTGATTCACAAAGATATAAAAATCAATCAGTGATGGGCTGATTGTAATCAAATGTGATACATAAGTATATAATCATCTGAGGCAGTATGTGAAATTTGGCTTGAATTGGCTGGCTCTTTCAGTACTCAGTTTACTGTCAATCTAAAATATAATTTCTGTCTAAGAGGCCTTCAAATTTTTCAAATAAATACATGTTCTAAATCACACAGGAAAGCAGGTAAATTGATTTGAATTCATAATCACTAAACGACAAAGTATTGTAATATTGTATCTATATTCCAGAGGGAAATGGTATGCAAATGGTATATTTCAAATCATAAAAGCAATCACGTCTTATTGTATTTTTCTTTGTAGACAAACAAATTGGTCTAAGTCATGCATTTCAACTGACAACTAAGCAAATCCAAGTTTTTAAAGTTTGAAAGTTTTAAAGGTTTTAAAAGTTTGAAAATGGATGTTTCTTACAGCTCATTGAGTTTTTATCGAATCACCTTAAAATTGGTCACACAAAAATCTGAGGAGACTAAAGGGCAATAATTATTAAAACATTGTGCATTTTAAGCACAGTGTGGCTGCAAAAGTTTAACAAACCCTTATGACCTAGCTTATTCTGACTCACATGGCTACATCAGTGATTTTCTGATTATAACTGATTTTGAAGCATATGTGACAAACTATGAGTGTATTCTGAATTAATTTTCAATCATGTAACTCAAAAATGACAAAAACTGAGAGCTGACAACTAAATTATGTGTGGTTCATTATTGCTCCCTACCAATAAATTGTCTCAAAAAATGCAGTGCTCCCATGGGCTCCCATGTGGTTCACCATAAGAGCATCTGTCTTTTGAAACTAAGGTTGTGAGTTTCCCATGAGGGTTAATGGATGGACCTATGTAAAGTCAAGTGCAGATACTACTTAGGGATCATAATCATATAAAATGGATGTCTTTTCTCCAGACACAGACACATAAAGCCTCATAGACCATGGTGCTTGGACCCCACATACTGTTGCATGCGGCTATATTTTTATCTACATACTGCGTGCCTAAACACTTTTGTAATTGTAAGGATTTTTCTTATTCTTAACATTTGAGTTCAAGCAAACAGGTCATATAATCCTGTTGTATTTGCTTGGAGTTTTTGGAATTCCTTGGATTTATCTTTTTATTATTAATATTCTTTTACATCCCTAAAACGTTTGTAGGGTAGATACTTAAGTCATCCACACCCCAAATTTGGTGGATAGGTGTAGTTTTATATCCACTACTCCCTGTTTTGTTCTGGCATGTTAAGCTATGATTCCCTTAGATGTATATGGGAAAGAAACATTTCTCTCAGATTTGATGACAGTGCATGGAAAAATGTCTACAGGAAAATATTCCCAAGATGTAATTCCATTAACAACCAAGAACCAAAAGCAGAAAAGTTTTTTTTTTTTTACAGAACATATCTTACTCCCATATATCTTCACAAGATGTCATCCCCATTATGCCATAAATGTTAAACTGATAAAGGTACACCAAGTTTTTATCTTTTGAACCACAGCCCTTACATGGTATTGAGTGGCAGTGAGGAACATCTTCTAGGAACCTTAACATCTTGCAAAAAATGTATTTTGTTGTTATGGATATGGTTGACTCAGATATCAAGTCCTTTTCCACTGGAAGTATTTACTTTTAAAATTCATGTAACAACATCTGGTCATCAGTATGGGGAATATTAGGAGGGATGTGAAGGGATGCGTTTTCTGAAGTTTGTAATTTGTAGTTGTTATTTCATTATTGTTTAGCCTCATTCGGTTACTGTTGTGGTGACTGCCAATTTGTTATAAGGATAAGTCTTTGAAAAAAAAAACAAAAAAAAAAAACATATATTTTTCTTGTAAATCATCAGTGTCTGAAAACTTTTATAGATATCCCTAGATTTTTTTTTTGTATAGTCTCATGCTTGGCCTCAAAACAACTGGTGATATCTTAAGCTTATAATTATATAATTATTGCCTTTTAAGCATGGTATTATTGCAAATTAAAAATTAATCAGTTCGTTGTTTGATTTGATGTGCACATTGACAACCAGCTGAGGAAACTTACGATATTTGGCTTTAATCAGCTTAAGCTGATTTAAGCAAAGGTCACCGCAGTGCCAACAATCTAAAACATCATTACTTAAACCTTAAATATAAATGAGGACAGAACAATTGATACATTATAAAAAGCTTTAACACTTTCTGAATGTAATTACGTTGCCTTTACAGCAATTCCTGGAATTTTATTTGAACAAATCTTCATCACAGAATCAGGTGGTTTTTTTCCAGCTACCAGAGGAGCCACATCAGTAACTGCAATTGAAATTTTTTCAAATCAAATCAACTGAAATGTACCATCAGTCCAAAAATGTACTATATTTATCTTTTAGCAAAGAGTATTTCTTATGCTTTCTTCCTAGCCTAACAGTTTTGCAGATGCAGGTCATTGAGGAAAATGTACAATTGTTCCGCTATTGCTAAAAGTTTGAAAGGTGATGTTTTCTTACTGCTCCTTGAGTGAAATAGGACAATAAACAGCAAATTTGGTGGAACACAACAGAACAGTACACAACGAAGTTGGTGGAACACAACAGAATAGTAGACAGCGAAGGTGGTGAAACAGAACAGTACACAGCAAACGTGGCTAAACACAACAGAACAGTAGACAGCGAACATGGTTAAACACAACAGAACAGTAGACAGCGAACGTGGTGAAACAGAACAGTAGACAGCAAACGTGGTGAAACACAACTTAACAGTAGACAGTGACCGTGGTGGAACACAACAGAACAGTAGACAGTGAATGTGGTGGAACAGAACAGAAGACAGCGAACGTGGTAAAACAGAACAGTAGACAGTGACCGTGTTGGAACACAAAAGAACAGTAGACAACAACCGTGGTGGAACGCAACAGAACAGTAGACGCTGACCATGTTGGAACACAAATGACTAGTAGACAGCAACCGTGGTGGAACACAACAGAACAGTAGACAACGAGCCACTGTGGTGAAACAGAACAGAACAGTAGACAGTGACTGTAATGGAACAGAACAGAAGATAGCGACCGTGGTAAAACAGAACAATAGATAGTAAAAATGAAAGCGTTACTTTAACACCTGCAGAGTTTAATTTAACTCCATGTCACATAACATGTGGTCCCAGTTACTCTATGGAGTAACCTTCAGAGTAAATTCTACAAAAAATGGTGTTGAAATTAACACCAAAATGGGTAAAAATATTTAACACTGTGGTTAAATCACACTTTTCAGAGTAATATAATTAGACTTTTCAGAGTTAATTTAACTCAAAATTTTAAACTGTCACTCTTACGTGTAATTGAATTTAACCCTGATGCAGTTGCATTTAATGAGTCTATAATTTGTTATTTTTAAATCTCAATTGCATGATACAATGTTACTGAATTATGTTCCATAGCACATTTGTATGTCAAAAGGCCTATGATATCCTGCCTTCCGCCCGAAGACTGCTGGGATAGGCTCCAGCACCCCCCGCGACCCTGACGGAGAAGCGGCTTAGAAAATGGATGGATGGATGGATGGAAGGCCTATGATAATGCAGGTGGTCAACATGAAATAAAACAAAACCATGTTTTGACCTGGTCACTTCATATGCATGGAAATGTTCTTGAAAAGCTACGGTAACTAAAGGCACAGTGAGCAGCAACAGTTTTCCATGTATTTTCAGAACAGAATCAGTCTGATAGAGGCATTTCAGAATCAACTTTGCCACAGATAACCAAGTGTGGGCAGTAAATAAACCCATGATATTTAGCCCAATGCACCTTCATAACCATAAATGCTACTGGGCACCTGCATTGCTATAGCAATTCCAGAACCTCGTTTTACCATGTTCAAAGATGCCATTTTCCCTGGACCAATGTCTAAGCAACTAAAAGTTGCTGAAGATCGCCAACTGTACGCCATATGATTCTGATGGTTTTTTGCCATTGTTTTGGTAATATTTTAAAATGATTTTAGTTGTTTTTTGAAAAAATTATGTTTGCCTTCACACTGCATGCACCAACTATGAAGTACAGGTCCAATTTTCTGGATGCAGCAGAGATAATGGATAAGAAAATGGTGCTTTGGTAAAAAAAAATTCTGGAGAAACAACAGCTTGAACAGTTTATTGTGTTCTACAATCAAATGCTTTAAATAAACACACAGACCTTGGGATAACATGGGAGAGAATATAATATTAACTATCTGAAGTAATAAAAGAAGTAGGTCCCAGTGTTGGTCAGTAGACGTTTACAAATCTCCAAATATAAGAGGAACATTCCTCAGTAGGCACCATAACCGAACTGCATTCAGTCCCAGATCATTAGATTTTTCACTTAAACTCACAGCCGCTGGTCTATTGTTTTTCTCCATGAATCCATAATCAAAACTTTTTACAATGTCTGGCAAAGACAGCTCTGACTCAGATGCTATATTTTCACTTGACACTTCAACTTGTTTGGCAAGTATTGAGGGTAAGTATTGAAGTGAACATGTTGCTCAGGCAAGAAATGTATGATTATGATTAAGATTAAGATTAAGATTAAGTGACCCTTATTAGTCCCACAATGGGGAAATTTCACCTCCGCATTTAACCCATCTGTGAAGTGAAACACCACATACACTCTAGTGAGCACACACACACTAGGGGGCAGTGAGCACACTTGCCCAGAGCGGTGGGCAGCCCAATCCGCAGTGCCCGGGGAGCAGTTGGGGGTTAGGTGTCTTGCTCAAGGACACCTCAGTCATGTGCTGTCGGCTCTGGGGATCGAACCGGCGACCTCACAAGGCTGGATCCCTAACCTCCAGCCCACGACTGCCCACCTCCAGCCCACGACTGCCCACCTCCAGCCCACGACTGCCCACCTCCAGCCCACGACTGATGTACCAAAGACGAAATGGGCCTTAAAGAGTTATTTAAAGGCTCCCACTGAACCTGTCGCCTTGCATGGAAGTGCATGCTTGTCAATCACAACAAAGTAGGAGTGAATGCTGCTCTTTGTGGAACCCAGGGCAAGAAGGTAGGGCTGACTGCTTTGGGTGATGCTATCTAGATGCTGCTGCATACTGGTTCCAACCTACAAGAAATATTTAATAAAAATATTTAGTGATTAAGCTCTGACAAAACATCAGATTACCTCACACTGTGCATGAGACGGAGATGATGGAATATAGATTTCAGACAACTGTTCAACATACCTTCTGAAATCTAATGAGCTGATCTACTGCTTGAGACATCTTTCCTGGCCTCTTTTGGCCTTGTGCAGATGGTGGTAGCAGATGTAGCAGCAGCAAGATAGCAGACATGTCACTATCCCAGCCTACTTAACACTAAACAAACATTAAGTTGACGTAATACCACAATTACATTAAACTGAGAACTTATACCATTACCAAAATGCATATTGTGCACCTACATACAACAGTGATGACAAGATAAAACAGTATTCATACCATTCTCAACTGCAACATCTGACTCAGCTTTGCGCATCAAATCCAAGTCCATGGCTTTCCCCCATCACTTTTCTTTTAAAAGTTGTTGGCCACCTCTCCAGGAATTTGTTGCTTGTGACCTCGCCAAACATAAGTCTGAAGTCTTGTTCTATCTTCAATGCAACAGACAGACATGAAAAAAAAAAAAAACATATTCTCGATATCCAAAATGGATATTCTCGAGTGATACCTGAGGCAGTATTGGGTATTTTGGTGGTGTAGTGATTTAAAATGAAAAACCAGTCCTGGTGTGTCCAGCAATCGTGGGAAGACCAAAAAGACATCTGCTGATTTGTCTTTATTACTGACCATTGCTTGGAGACAAATGAAGGTGGTTTTCATCTTTGCAAGGACAGATACTCTGCATCAGTAGAGTATCTCAAAACAGCAAAGGCTGCTTCAACGTCCTCATCAGTTGGCACATCATCACTGGTGAAGTGTTGTCCTAGATGGCCTGGTCCACCAACTTAAGACAAAAGACAATTTGATAGCCTCCTGTCTGTGCAATTCACAGTAAACTATCATGCGGATCACAAATATGATTGCCATACCGGATCGGTCAAGGCCCAGGTTAACAACGACCGCCTGCGGTGCTGTTGACCAGCAGGGTGCTGGTGGAAATTGGACTACTGTAGGTCGAAGACCATCAAAGAGGAGAGGAGGAAGGCGGGTTAGAAGACGGCGACACAGAAGGAAAGGCAGGAGTGTGGAGATTAGAGTAGGGACTCTGAACATAGGGACAATGACTGGTAAAGGCAGAGAGCTTGCAGACATGATGGAGATAAGGAAGGTAGATATTCTGTGTTTTCAGGAGACCAGATGGAAAGGAAGCAAGGCCAGGAACATTGGAGGTGGATTCAAACTGTTCTATCATGGTGTAGAGAGGAAGAGAAATGGAGTAGGGGTAATCCTAAAGGTACAGCTTGTGTGTTCTGGATGTAAAGAGAGTGTCAGACAGGATCATGAGCCTGAAGTTGGAGGTTGATGGGGTAATTTTGAATGTGATCAGTTCATATGTACCACAGGTTGGTTGTCAGTTAGAGGAGAAAGAGGAGTAAGATGGATGAAGTGGTAGATGGTGTCCCTAGAGAGGAGAGATTGGTGATTTTCAGAAGAGGAAAGAAAACAGGGTGATATACAAGAGTGGAGGGAGGTGCACAGGTGGATTATATCCTTAGCAGGAGATGCCACCTAAAGGACATTGGAGATCGTAAAGTGGTGCCAGGGGAAAGTTTAAGGCAAGGCAGCATAGGGTGGTTGTCTGTAGAATGAGAATAGAAACAAAGAAGTGGAAGAGAGTGAAGACATAACCAAAGATTAGATGGTGGAAACTGAAGGAGGAGGATGGTTGCAGGCAGTTCAGGGAAAAATTGCAACAGGCCCTTGGGGGCAGTGAGGAGCTACCTGAGGACTGGGAAACTACAGCTAAGGTGGTGAGAGAAACTGGCAAGAATGTGTTAGGTATTTCGTCTGGTCAGAGGAAAGAAGACAATGAAAGTTGGGGGTGGAATGAGGAAGTCCAGGAGAGTATTCAGAAGAAGAAGGTAGCTAAGAAAAAGTGGGATAACCAGAAAGATGAAGGAAGTAGGCAGGAGTACTGTGAGGCTAGTCGCATCACAAAAAGAATGGTGGCAAAGGCAATGGCTCAGGCCTATGATGAGCTGTACGAGAGGCTGGACAGTAAAGAAGGAGTAAAGGACTTGTATCGTTTGGCTAAACAGAGAGATTGAGCTGGAAAGGATGTACAGCAGGTTAGGCTGATAAAGGATAGAGAGGGAAATGTACTAGTGAGTGAACAGAGAGTGTTGAGTAGATGGAAGGAGTACTTTGAAGAACTAATGAATGAGGAAAATGAGAGAGAGAGAGGAGGACAACGGGGGGAGAGATAGTGGATCAGGAAGTGTAGATAATTAGTAAGGTGGAAGTGAGGGCAGCTTTAAAAAGGATGAAGAATGGAAAGGCAGTTGGTCCAGATGACATACCTGTGGAGGTATGGAGATGTTTAGGAGAGAAGGCAGTGGACTTTTTAACCAGGTTGTTTAACAAAATCCTGGAGAGTGAGAGGATGCCTGATGAGTGGAGAAGCAGTGTATTGGTCCCCATTTTTTAAGAACAAGGGTGATGCGCAGAGTTGCAGTAACTACAGAGGTATAAAGTTGATGAACCACACCATGATGGTATGGGAAAGAGTTGTTGAAGCAAGGCTAAGGCGAGAGGTCCAGATCAGTGAGCAGCAGTTTGGTTTCATGCCCAGAAAGAGTACCACAGATGGAATTTTTGCATTGAGAGTGTTGGTAGAGAAGTACAGAGAAGGTCAGAAGGAGCTACATTGTGTCTTTGTGGATCTAGAGAAGGCATATGATAGGGTGCTAAGACAGGAACTGTGGTACTGTATGAGGAAGTCAGGTGTAGCTGAAAAGTATGTTAGGGTGGTGCAGGACATGTGTGAGGATAGTGAGACAGTGCTGAGGTGTGCAGTTGGAGTGACAAATTGTTTCAAGGTGAAGGTAGGGTTACATCAGGGATCAGCTTTGAGCCCCTTCTTGTTTGCGATGGTGATGGACAGGTTGACAGATGAGGTCAGGCAGGAGGCTCCATGGACCATGATGTTTGTAGATGACATTGTAATCTGTGGTGAGAGTAGAGAGCAGGTGGAAGAGAATCTGGAGAGGTGGAGGTTTGCACTTGAGAGGAGAGGAATGAAGGTCAGTAGAGACAAGACAGAATACATGTGTGTGAATGAGAGGGAGGCAGGTGGAAAGGTGAAGATGCAAGGAGTAGAGGTCATAAAGTTAGATGACTTAAAATATCTTGGGTCAACCATCCAGAGCAATGGACAGTGCAAAAAAGAGGCGAGGAAGAGGGTGCAGGCAGGATGGAGTAGGTGGAGACGGATGTCAGGGCTAATGTGTGACAGAAGGATAGCAGCAAGAGTGAAAGGGAAGGTTTACAAGACAGTAGTGCGTCCTGCTATGATGTATGGTTTGGAGGCTGTGGCTCTGTCTAAAAGACAGGAGGTTGAGCTGGAGATGGCGGAGATGAAGATGCTGAGATTTTCGTTGGGAGTGACAAGGATGGACAAGATTAGAAATGGGCAGATCAGAGGGACAGTGAAGGTGGAGCAGTTTGGAGATAAAGCCAGAGAGGCCAGGTTGAGATGGTTTGGACATGTGTTGAGGAGGAATAGTGGATATATTGGGCAAAGAATGTTGGAGATGGAGCTGCCGGGTAGAAGGAGAAGTGGTAGACCTCAGAGAAGGTTTATGGATGTAGTGAAGGTGGACATGGAGATGGTTGGTGTGAAAGTAGAGGAGGCAATGGATAGGGCAAGATGGAGGCAGATGATCTGCTGTGGCGACCCCTAAAGGGAGCAGCCGAAAGAAGAAGAAGAAGAAGAGTAATATGTAACTGATAAGTCAACTTACGTTTGGGTGATTTGCTTCCTGAGGCACCTGTTTCCTCTGCAATTTTTCTTTGTATGGTCTTCAATCGCCATGCCAAATATCCAGACCCACTCTCTGGATCATAGTAATGTTCCTACACAATTACATATAAACATATACAAATACATAATATAAAAACATTCCAAAGAGTCAACTTTTGTGTCAGACTGGTCATAAACCGTGATGTCAGGCTGTCTTCCTTCTTTTATGTTCAATTTAAGGAGCACTGGTAAAAAAGCAAGTTGCAGAAATAATGTGTTCTGGTCATTTAGTGGTGCATGTCTATGGTACACTCTCAGAAAAAAACATACGACACTGTCACTGGGGCAGTACACTTTTTGTCACTACCCTCAGGGGTACATCTCAGTACCTTTAGTCAGGGAACATAACTGAACCATAATCCACTGAACTGATATTTTCTAAGTTGTACTGACTCTACACACCCCGTCTCGTCTCCAGGCTTTTTATTTTATTGTTCAGTTTTAAAACATTAGATTATAAAAATATACAAATGTCTACTTTTACACTAGGAAAAACTTTTGGTACACAGTTTTACTTTACACAGTTTTACTTTTAAAGTACACAGTTGGACTTTAAAAATGCTGTTGAATATTTGAGGGTACACTTACATTGTATGATTTGATTTGACCATAATGAACGAATCATGTACCTGCATGGTACCTTTATTTCTAACAGTGTATATCAGTTTAGGTCCACAACTTCACCATGCAAGCATTAAACATCTCATCGTATTCCAAAGTTTGGATTACTGTGCATTTTTGGCTCCACAATTATTTTAGTCAGCCTCATATATTCACAAAATACTGATGAAAAATATGGAAGGCATAACCCATCATAATTTGATGTTATAATGCTATTTTTTGAAGATAGAAAGCTCATACTGAAAAATGACACTCAATTCTTAAGAGTTGGAAAACCATGGTAAACCAAACTTTGTAATATTGCTTTAAGCTAATGTACTCACCTTCTTTCAAGAAAACATCGAATGACAGCTCAGACAGCTTAACATACTTTTGCTCTGCCCAAACTGAACTCACAGCAACATGTTGCATCTGTTTAAAAAAATCATTATTAACACAATCAGAGCAACTAAAGTTACCTAAGCTTTTTTCAGTACTGCTCTGCAAAGCAGAGACATCACAGTATTGTACAATGTTAGACAATTTAGTGCTGGACGTCTAGAATAGGCTACACTGCTTTAATGTCAGTTATTCTCTAGAGCTGCAATTTGGTGAACTGCAACATGAGCAAAGCAGACACATTGTCCCATTAGGTGCCAATTGCCATTCATGTAATTCACCCTGCACTTCACACAATGCAGCTAGTTACTTAGCTATCCCTATCTAAAATTGCTCCAGCTTCTGTGAACATGTCAAATTTACTCATGGCTCAACAAAGTTGATGCTAGCTCATATTACAAAGCTACATTAAACAAACCCATCATGTAGTCAACGAACTGCCTCTAGCGAATTAGCTAACCTAGCTAGCTACACTAATGTTACCCATTTAGCTACCTAGCTACCATACTAACATTTACACAAGCCTCTTTAGGGTTGAGATGCTAACATAGCTAATCACGTTAGCTTAGAAGAGCTAAACATTAATCTTCTGTGACCTGCCATTTCACTAGTATAGATTTCCTTAAAACAAACCGTGGTTAACTCACATATTTTTCATTAAATATAATGATAGAGAAACTGAGGAACTCACAATAGTAGTTAGCTAGCTAACATGCTAAATGCGTGTTATGAAAGCCTCAGTTCAGGGTTGATATGCTAGCTAACATAACTAATAACGTTGGCTAAAATTTGTATATTGCTAATTTTGGTCATGTTAGCTGCTGAGCTAACATTGTTTTAAGTATGTACGCATTCGTGTAAATATGCAGTTGTCAACTGAAACAGGAAAATCTAAATTCATCTAAATTATGACAGCCCACCAAGTTATCTGAACGGTTGCCCAGGAATTAAGGTTAACTTGCAAGCAATCTAGCTAGCTTACTAGCTAGCTAATGGTAAGTTGTGCGGCCACATTGGAGCTCAACAACACAAGACCTACAATGATTAATATCAATTAATATCAATACGATGCTAAAATTAGGTCAAGTTGAAAAAAAAAATTGCTGTTTGTTGTTAACAACACAGTAAGGTTAACTTACTTACCAGACAGTGTAAGCACTTTGAAGGAGTTTTCCAAAATGACCCATCAGCATGCATAGACAACCAAAGCACAGCATAATGGTGCGTCTTTATGACTGTGTAAAGTAGAATATTGAGTGCAAATCTGCAGAATTTTACACTTTCTTTCAACTCCACCATTAGGTTGCCTTTACTTTCCACAGTTTTATAATTGCTCACTGTAGGTTAAAGTAAGTCAACTCTGAAATATTAACAGCCAGTTTTTTACTGTGTAGACAGTGTACGTGGTGCAACAGAACAGAACAGTAGACAGCGAACATGGTGAAGCAGAACAGTACACAGTGACCGCGGTAAAACAGCAGTACACAGCAACAGTGTTAGAACACAAAAGAAGACAGCGACTGTGGTGGAACACAGAAGAATAGTAGACAGTGACCATAGAGGAACACAACAGAACAGTAGACAGCAACCGTGGTGGAACACAACAGAACAGTAGACAACGACCATGGTGGAACAGAACAGTATACACTGACCGTGGTAAAACAGAACAGTAGACAGCGAACATAGTGAAACAGAACAGAAAACAGCGACTGTGGGGAAATAGTAGACAGCAACTGAGGAGGAACAGGAGCAAGCATTGTGGAACAGAACAGAACAGTAGAACGAGAACGTGGTGAAACACAACGACCGTGGTGAAACACAACAGAACAGTAGACAGTGAATGTGGTGAAACACAACAGAACAGTAGATAGTGAACGTGGTGAAACACAACAGTAGACAGCGAAACAGGTGAAACAACAGAACAGTAGACAGCAAAACAGGTGAAACAACAGAACAGCAGATGGCAAACGTGGTGAAACAACAGAACAGTAGACAGCGAAGGTGGTGGAACACAACAGAACAGTAGACAGTGACCATGGTAAAACAGTAGACAGCAAACATGATGAAAGAATAGTAGACAGCAAAGGTGGTGAAAGAATAGTAGACAGCGACAGTGGTGGAACACAACAGAACAGTAGACAGTGACCATGGTGAAACAGTAGACAGCAACCGTGGTGAAACAGTAGACAGTAAACGTGGTGAAAGAATATTAGACAGCGACCATAGTGGAATACAACAAAACAGACGACAGCGACTGTGGTGGAACACAACAGAAATGTAGACAGCAACCATGGTGAAACAGTAGACAGCACCTGTGGTGAAAAAGACAGCGACCGTGGTGAAAGAGTAAACAGTGACAATGGAAAAAGAATAGTAGACAGCGAATGCAGTGAAAGAATAGTAGACAGCGACCATGGAGAAACAGAAGACAGTGAACGTGGTGAAACAGTAGACAGCAACCGTGGTGAAACAGTAGACAGCGACCATGGTGAAACAGTAGACAGGGACTGTGTACAAAGAGTAGACAGCAAATATGGTGAAAGAATAGTAAACAACGAAGGTGGTGAAAGAATAGTAGACAACGACAGTGGTAGAAAACAACAGAACAGTAGATAGCGACCGTGGTGAAACAAAACAGTAGACAGCGACTGTGGTAAAAGAATAGTAGATAGTGAACATGGTGAAAGAATAGTAGATAGCGAACGTGGTGAAAGAATAGTAGACAGCAACCATGGAGGAACACAACAGAACAGTAGAGAGCGACCATCGTGAAATAGTAGACAGGGACTGTGTACAAAGAGTAGACATCAAACGTGGTTAAAGAATAGTAGACAACAAAGGTGTTGAAAGAATTGTAGACAACAACAGTGGTGGAAAACAACCGAACAGTAGACAGCGACCATGGTGAAACCCAGAGGTGTCAAGTAACGAAGTACAAATACTTCGTTACCTTACTTAAGTAGAAATTTTGGTTATTTATACTTTACTGGAGTAATTATTTTTTAGATGACTTTTTACTTCTACTCCTTACATTTTCACTCCATTATCTGTACTTTCTACTCCTTACATTTTAAAAATAGCCTCGTTACTGCCATTTCATTTGGACTTGTTTTCATTCCGGCGTGTCATCGTTTAAAAAAACTCTATCCTGACTAATCGCGCCATCCGGATAGAGTGAATTTGATTGTGGTTGGATGAGAAGTATAAACATATAATATTCCGACATCCTATTGGTTTGTACGTGATCCATCGCACCTGCACAGGTCACGTCACACTCCAGCGAGGACGTAACAGACGTACGTAGCTTAGTATAAAGATGTCCGTGGCAGAGACTCAAGAGAATTCGAGCGAAGTGTCCCAACTAAGCACCAGCGAGGAGGTTGGTAGCCAGGAAGACCAACCAACCCTTGTACATCCCTGGCCGTACCTGGAAGAATTTTTCGAAATGGTTGGATGCAAAAACAACTCCTTTCGAATGCGCTGCAAGCTCTGCGCACCCAAGTACCACGAGCTAATGGCTTTCAAAAACTCGCCGTCTAATTTGAAAAAGCATATTGAGGTAAGTTGAAAGTTTATCAGTCGATTATTGACAAAATATTGTAGTAACCTAGTGCTACATGCTATAGTTGCTTCCTAGCAGTAGGCTATAATTCAACATTGCAAGTTCGTTTGTTGGGCTCTTTGTGAGATTTGAAATTTGACTTCAGCCAAATGTTATCTGAGCTTATATTATTGCTATTTGCAATATTTGTAAGTTAATTGTGCAAAGCTATAGTCTACAGCTGGTTGATAAAGCATGTACTAAGGATAGGCATGATCCTGTCTGTGTATGAGAGCGCGTGCGCCTGTTTGGGGCAGGCCCCATGGCTTCTTGTAAACAGGAAATAGGCCCAACTACCAACTATCGGTCAAATGCAGTTTAAAATGAATTAAATTTGGACTATGTAATCAATAATGCTACTTTTCAGCCATGCCAGCAGTTGCTTGTAGTCCTAAAACAGCTTTTAGTGGCAATATTATGGTCTGCTCAACATAATTGCATAGACCAGTGAAACTGCTCCCTAACTTGGTAGTCTGATCTTCATTCATGATCTTCAAGCATGACATTTAATACAGAGGAAGTCCTAGATAGTCTGAGCTTGTAGTTTGAGATAAAAAATACGAATCTCAATCTGTGTCTGTGCATTCGTTTTCTCCGCAGAAGAAACACCCCACTCGTCTAGAGAGATACACGCAACTTACTTCAGCATCCCTCAAAAGGAAGTCATCCACTGAAGGTTCTTTGGCCCCACCCTCCAAACAAACCAAGCTGTGGGAGACTCAAAGAGTGTCCCAGGCAAGTGTGGATAAAGTTGTCCTCAAGTTCATTGTCCAAGGCTTGCACCCGCCACACGTTGTCCAGCAACAGGGCTTCATTGATCTTGTGCAACATCTTCGGCCAAATACAAATGTCATGACACGCAATACTGTTGTAAACAAAGTCACAAAGGCCTCTATTGAAATGAGAAGAAAACTGAAAGCTGCCCTTAGTGAAATTGAGTTCATAGCAACAACAACAGACTGCTGGACAGCACACCGTCACAGTTTCATTGGTGTCACTGCACACTGGTTTAACCCCCAGACCTTGCAGAGATCTTGTGCTGCCCTGGCATGCAAGCAACTTAAAGGATCACATACCTTTTCTGCCCTGGCTGGTGCCCTTAATGATATTCACACAGAATTCAATATCAGAGAGAAGATCGTTCGCACTACAACTGACAATGGATCAAACTTCCTGAAAGCCTTCAGAATTTATGGGCAGACTGATGAGAACAACAATCCTGAACCTGTAGGAGAGAGTGATGGAGAAGAGGATGATGGTGGCCAAAATGACGATGACGATGAAGAGGAAAGCGTTGAGGGTGTTGAATTTGTTGATGCCGGAGCCCTGTTGGATGAGGATGACTACTTGGAATACCAGCTACCTAAGCACCATCGCTGCGCCTGCCACCTTCTCAATTTAGTGTCCACAGTTGATGCTTTGAAAGCAGAGGTCAACCCATTGTACAAGCGTGTGTCAAGGTCTACATTTGCCAAATGCTCTAGCCTGTGGAACAAAAGTTCAAGATCAACCACTGCATCTGAAGTAATTGAAGACCACTGCAAACTCCAATTCTTAAGGCCTGTTGCTACAAGGTGGAATTCACTCTTCTCAGCCGTAGAAAGAATAGTGAGACTAACAAGAGAACAAGGCGAAGGAGCCCTTGCAGCTGTCTGCAGTGAACTAGATACACCCAAGTAAGAGTTTTTTTTTTTTTTTTTTTTGCCTTTCAGTTAATGAAGTGATTAACGATAGATGAAGTCACAGTTTTATACTTTGAATGCTGTAGAACACGTATGCAGTCCCCATATTTACTATGGATGTGATTTGTAGAAACACAACTACATTTCTAAATGTCTCAGATGACAATATTTTTCCTTTTTAATTATGAGTTCCTCCAGTTGAAGATGCTACATCATGTAGGCTAAGTGTTCCATGTTGTTTGTCTTTTCTTCTTTGTACAGGTTTACTCCAGTGGAACTTGCATTTCTTGCAGAATATGCGAAGACAATGAGCCCAGTTGCAAAGGCACTTGATGTTCTTCAAGGTGAAACCAGTGTGCAGATGGGATGGTTGGTCCCCACCATAACTCTACTAAGGACCAAGCTCCAGCAACTTAACATTGCCTCCAAGTTCTGTGAGCCTTTGATTGCTGCACTTCTTTCAGGCCTTGAAAAACGCTTCGGAGAGATGCTTACAGATCCAGAGCTGATAGCCGCAGCCATTTTAGTTCCCAAATTTAAGACCTGCTGGACAAGTGACGAAAATATCTTCAAACTTGGTAAGTGTCTCACTTCTCAACTTCCCCTTAATATGTATAATTTCTATGGAGACAGTGAAATGAGTTTGAAATGTCATTTAATCTCACACACCCCACTATCCAATACATAATTACAGTACTGTCATATAATGTAAGTTGTACTGATTGGTTTTTTTTTTTATTCCACAGGCCTTGACTATATCAGAAACCACTTGGACTGTCAGGCCGAGAATCACATCAGTGAGGGCTCCCAATCATCTGAGGAAGAGGACTTCTTTTCCTCCTTGAAGAAGACCAGCCCTCTTGAAACGACCCAGCAGTTGGATGCGTACCTGGGGTGCCCAAGAGACACAGTAGAGGTACTGAAGTCCTTCCCAGCTGTGTGCCAGTTATCACTTAAGCTTAATATGGCACTCCCTGCTTCAGCAGCCTGTGAAAGACTGTTTACTGTTGCAGGGCTGATCTTCAGGCCAAAAAGAGCACACACTGGCTCAAAGAACTTTGAGAACCAGCTGCTTTTGCGGCTGAACAAAGCCTATTGGTAACTTTTTGTTGCACGTTCTGTGCTTGACTGATGTAGATGCTGTTATTGAAAGTTGGACCTTGTTGCCATTAGCTATAGAATTGAGCATAATACATATGAGGAAGGCATCAATCAGGATTGAGGTTTATAATTTTTTTTGTATTAATCACTAAGATTAATCGTTAATTTTGACAGCACTAACCTCTACTGTATATAGACAACCATGCAAGTGTAATTTTTACTAAACCTGCCCTGGGTACACCAATTTTCTTGTCTTAGTTTTGTTATTAGTTGCCCTCACAGATTCCTGCAACTAAGCTTGGATGTACATTTACATTCCAATAAAGGTTATTGATAACATGCCTTTGAAGTTTGACTGCATCATTGCAATACTTATAGGCAACTAGTCATCATATGTTCCGCTCCATGAACACATGTTAATGATCAATAGTATACATACTGTATATGGTTCTTTAATATTTGCATTGTACTAAAGTACATTCATTTTCAATGGGCATGTGTGTCCATTTTTCAACATTAACATTTTAATATAACAGTCATTATGGAGAATGGGGTTTTTGGGGAGGTGGGCTAGTGCACTATAGACCCCTGTGGTGCGACCTAAGCTTTTGTCCTTAATGGCTTTTTTTTTTTTTTTCCTTACATTACTTTTACTTTTATACTTTAAGTAGTTTTGAAAGCAGTACTTTTACACGTTTACTTGAGTAAAAAGCTTGAGTTGATACTTCAACTTCTACAGAAGTATTTTTAAACCCTAGTATCTATACTTCTACCTGAGTAATGAATGTGAATACTTCTGACACCTTTGGTGAAACCTCAGATTCAGGAGGAGCAGTGCGGGTTCTGTCCTGGTCGTGGAACACTGGACCAACTCTTCACCCTCTACAGGATTCTGTGGTGGAACAGAACAGCAGACAGGGGACATAGTGAAATGGAAGTGGAATGTGAACATGGGGGAACAGAACAGTAGACAGAACATGGTGAAACAGTGGACAGCAAACATGGTGAAACAATATTAGACAGGGAACATGGTAGAACAGAACAGTAGACAGTGACCGTGGTGGAAGAGAACAGCACAGCAAACGTAGTGGAACACATCAGTACAGTATACAGCAAACATAATGAAACAGATCAGAACAGTAGACAGCGAATATGGTGGAACAGAACAGTAGACAGAGAACATGGTGAAACAGTAGAGAGGGAAAGTAGTGAAACATACAGAAAAGTAGACATCTAACACGGTGCAACACGTACAGAACAGTAGACATAACATGGAACACCATAGTAGACCATGAAAGTGGTGGAACACCAGAGTCGACAGAATGTGGTGGAACACACAATAGAAGACAGAACATGGTGAAACAGAACAGTGCACAGCCAACATGGTGGAACACAACAGTAGACAGGGAATGTGGTGGAACAGAACAGTAGACAGGGAACGTGGTGAAACTCATACAGAACAGTAGACAGTGAATGTGGTCAAATAGAACAGTAGACCACAAACGTGGTGAAACAGAACAGTAGCACTCTGCTTTCGCCTTTTTGCCCTTTGAATGTTGCTTTTTTTTTGCCACAGTTATGACACAGCTCAGTGGCAAACTTGCATTCAGCGGCACTGTGCTGGCCTTTGCATCGATAACAACTGGGAAATTTGCGCTGAGTTCTGTCAGCAGATACTTTGTGGACACCTACTTGAGTCTTTGGCACTCGTGCATGCAGTGCTGTGTCCTCGGCTAGCTTCCCTTGCATTTCTTTCACATCTTTCGATGCTGATTCGATAGCCTGGCATAATTCCAAAGCCTTATCAAAAGTCAGTTTCGTTTCAGATAAAAGTCGCCGTTGCATTCGGTCATCATTCACTCCACACACCAATCTGTCCCTTAACATTTCCGACAATGTGTCTTTGTAGTCACAATGTAGTGCTAATTTCCTCAATTCAGTCACATACTCAGCTATTGACTCACCGCTCTTCCGTATGCGTGAATTAAATTTAAATCTTTGCACGATTTCACTGGGGTTGAAGTGCTTCTTAAGCTCAGCAGTAAGCTGGTCATACATTTTTGCTTTTGGCAATTCAGGACTGACTAAATTCCTCAGCAAGCTATAAGTAGTAGCACCAACTCCGCTTAAAAGTACAGCCTTACGTCTTTCTGGCTCTTTAATATCATTAGCTTCGAAGAAACAGTCCAACAATTCACTATACTCTTTGTCATGTTTTGCATTTTAATATTTTCTTTTCATGCAATTTTTCTTGCTTGCATTTCTGGTAAGACTAATGTACCTACTTTGTCATTATGACTCTTATTATAAAAAACGATTTGAGAGACTTTATTTTGACGATTCAGTTGAACAGGAAGTTTAGTTACAGTCTCAGTTTTCACCTCACCTGCAGTGGAGACAGCTGCCTTTGTCCGTCGCTCCTCATTTGCTACAGTTTATGTTTCCGTGTTTGTTTAAGCAACGTCTGTAAGTATTTTGTTTTTACCTTGTTTCGTATGTTAATGTTGGTGGGTTGAAAATGCAGAAGGGAAAGGAACGAAGTATTTTCTTAATGACCTGGCGAACACATAGAGCTTAGCTACAGTGGCTAGTGTTTATTCTTTGCTATTTCTGATGTACGCTTGTATGTTTGTATTTCAGTTTCACAAAAAAGATTGATTCAGTAAAAATCACAAGAAAGAATCTGCTTCTGTGGAGTTTCTGGATCCTTGTTTAGCTGTTTGGATAGCTACCTTTAGTGAGGCCAAGACAGTGAAAAGACGGCATCACAACAAACGTGGAACAGCGCTGTTTCAAAGCTAAGTGGCGAACGAACTCACAAGTTGCTTACATCTAGTGAACTGTCTTTCGAGCACTATTTAAATGATGGAGCGCAGACCATCGGCGAGATTTGAAACACGACCGTTTGCATCTCATAGCGCCCAAGCTTCAGTTAGCTCCAGATCTAGCATAGCGTTTTTGCAAGCTAAAGCGAAAGCTGAAGCGGCTCAAACTAGAGCAACATTTATGAAAAAGGAGGCAGAAATTAAACTGGAGCAAGCACGTCTGCAAGCCGCACTCGATTCGCTCAGAGCAGATGAAGAGCTAGAAGCAGCAAGAGCCGAAATGCAGATGTTAGAAGCTGGATTAATGGAAATGGGCCATGAGATAAGGAGTCGTGCCTTTAGTTCAGATCTAGATGAAGCTAAAAGGCAACTTGTTACCAACTATGTGTTGGAACAAAGGAGTGTTAATACGGGTGCCACACCATATCAGATGAGGAATGCAGATGTTAGCATGCCAATTCCACACGCTGCTACAGATCTACAAGCGCCAATGAATCACACAGCTGCTGATTATGGCCCGCCTCTTCTTCTAAGAGCTCAGCGAGAAAGCAGTCCATTACCTCGCTCACGCAATGGTGATCCACCTGTTTCTGCTCCGCGACACTCTATCCCTAGAGTGCCCGAACATAGTTATTACCAGTCTTTCAATCTCTCCAGTGATCTTGCTAAATTCTTAGCTCGTAGCCGCATGATAACGTCAGGGCTCACTTCGTTTGACGACCAGCCCATAAACTACTGGGCATGGAAGGCATCATTCAAGAGTGCAATAGCTGGCTTAGATCTATCCGCAGCAGAAGAGCTGGATCTTCTTGTGAAGTACCTTGGCAAGGACTCAGCTGAGCAAATCAAGCGAATTAAAGCTGTTAACATCCGACACCCGCCAGCTGGATTGTCATTGGCTTGGGAACGGCTCGAGGAGGACTACGGCTCACCTGAGGCTATAGAGCATGCACTTTTCACAAAAGTGGAAAAGTTTCCCAAGGTTTCATCCAAAGACCCACGGAAGTTGCGTGACCTAGCAGATCAACTGTCAGAGCTGGAGTATGCAAAGCTAGATGGCAGCCTGCCAGGCCTATCATACTTAGACACTGCCAGAGGCATACGCCCCATAGTGGAGAAATTGCCTTACAATATACAAGAGAAGTGGATATCGTATGGTTCAAAATACAAACGCACTCATCTTGTCAGCTTTCCACCATTCTCTGTGTTTGTGAAGTTTGTTCTCGCAGAGGCTAAAGCACGCACAGACCACAGCTTTAATCTCTTCGCTTCTTCATCTACACCTGCAAATGTGATAAAGGGCTATTCAGACCGGTCAGTTAAAACACCTGTGGTGGTTGTTCACAAGATGCAAGTCTCTTCTACCGCAGAGTCGCCCAGTGAAAATGAGAACGGTGCAGTGAACCCAGGTAAACAGTGCCCGATCCACCAAAAGCCGCATCCGCTCAAGAAGTGTCGCGGGTTCAGAATGAAGACAATGGATGAGCATAAGCAGTTGCTTAAAAAGTACTCCAACTGTTTCCGTTGTTGCTCTTCTACTCAACACCTAGCTAAAGATTGTACAGTTGAGATCAAATGTACCGAATGCGAGAGTGATGCTCACACATCAGCACTCCACCCCGGTCCAGCCCCTTGGTCTTCCAAAGCGTCTCCTCCTTCAGCAAGTCATGGCGGGGAGGGTGACAAAGCGGACAGCCGAGAGGTGACTTCAAAGTGTACTCAGGTGTGTGGAGAAGGAGTAAGCCCACGAGCATGTTCCAAAATCAGCCTAGTCAATGTGTACCCCGCTGGATGCCAAGAACAGTCCAAGACAATGTATGTCATTTTGGACGATCAGAGCAATCGCTCTCTTGCTCGTTCCAAGTTCTTTGACATCTTTCAGATCAAGGGATCTTCGCATGCATACTCATTGAAGACATGTGCTGGGCTAACTGAGATGTCAGGAAGAAGGGCTTGCGGATTCATCATAGAGTCAGTAAACAAGAAGCTGAGTCTTCCCCTACCTACTCTTCTTGAGTGTGATCAGCTCCCAAGCAACCGCTCTGAAATACCTACGCCAGAAGCTGCCCGCCACCACACTCACCTGAGGCGTATTGCGGATGAAATCCCACCTTTGGATCCCGACGCCGACATCCTCCTCTTGTTAGGCCGGGATATCTTAAGGGTGCACAAAGTCAGAGATCAGATCAATGGTGTGGGCAACTCCCCATTTGCACAAAAGTTGGATTTGGGGTGGGTAATTGTCGGAAACGTTTGTCTTGGATCCACCCACAGACCACTCGAGGTGAATAGCTTCAAGACCACAGTGTTGGAAAATGGTCGTACAAGCTATCTTCGGCCGTGCAGTGGTCAAATCAAGGTGAAAGAAATCTTTGTAGAGAAACCCAACAGTCATCATCAGCCAGCGCTTACCCAAGCATGCAGCTCGATGACACCTCTCAGTAGTGAGGGCCGGGCACAAGGTATCTTTGATCGCACCCCAGACGACCACAAGCTCGGACCTTCAGTTGAGGATGTGGAGTTCCTGCGAATCATGGATGAGGAGTTCCATCAAGATAATGCCAATAACTGGGTTGGTCCCCTACCTTTCCAGTCGTCAAGACGACAGCTACCTAACAACAGACAGCTCGCCTATGACCGGCTCATGTCTCTACGACAATCACTGGACAAGAAACCTGCTATGAAGGCGCATTTCTTGGACTTTATGGAGAACATGCTCAAGCGACAACATGCAGAGATTGCACCACCGCTCCAAGGAAATAAAGAGTGCTGGTACCTACCTCTGTTCGGAGTCTACCATCCAAAGAAGCCGGACAAGATCCGTATCGTCTTCGATTCCAGTGCAGCCTATGACGGAGTGTCGCTTAACGACGTCCTCATTACGGGCCCCGACCTCAATAACAGCTTAGTGGGCTTGCTCATGAGGTTCAGGAAAGAAGCGGTTGCTGGCACAGCTGACATCGAGCACATGTTTCATTGTTTTGTGGTGAAAGAGGACCACAGAGACTTCCTTCGCTTTCTGTGGTACCAGAACAATGACATGGCACGTGAAGTCACTGAATATCGGATGAGAGTCCACACTTTCGGAAACAGTCCCTCACCTGCTGTTGCTATCTACGGCTTACAAAGGGCTGCGGAAGAAGGGGAAGCAGAGTTTGGTCCTGCAGCGCGAAGATTTGTTGAACGCGAGTTTTACATGGATGATGGGCTGAAATCATTCAGCACTGAAGAAGAAGCCATCAGTGTTGTAAAGCAAACTCAACAAATGCTTGCAGCCTCAAACATCAGGTTACACAAGTTCACTTCCAACCGGCCTGCAATCCTGGAAGCCTTTTCGCCTGATGATCGTGCACAAAATATTGAAGATTTGGATCTCTTTGCAGATGACCTGCCTATCCAACGCAGTCTGGGATTGTCCTGGAACATCGCAATGGACACATTCACTTTCCGAATCACCTGTGAGCAGAAACCCTTTACACGAAGGGGGGTGCTGTCGATGGTGAACAGTGTCTACGACCCGTTAGGATTCCTAGCCCCAGTCACCATTCAGGGCAGACTGCTCTTGAGAGAGCTCACCAGCCTGGCATGCGACTGGGACTCACCTCTCCCACACCACATGGAAGCAGAGTGGATGAAATGGAGAGACTCATTGTAAGACCTACAGGAACTTCAGATCCCACGCGTCTACACACCCATTTCCACATTAGCAAAAGGAGCTTTGTGTGTTCGCCGATGCATCAGTGAAAGCTGTGGTGGCAGTGGCATACATCAGAGTCTCATCTCGAGAGGGACATGTAGAGACGGGCTTTGTGTATGGGAAAGCGAAGTTGGCGCCTCAACCTGATTTGACGATTCCAATGCTGGAACTCTGTGCGGCAGTGCTCGCCGTGGAGATGGCGGAGATGATAACTACAGAGATGGATGTGACGTTTGACAACGTAGTATACTACACGGACAGCAAGGTAGTGTTAGGATACATCCACAACCAAACACGGATGTTCTACATCTACTTGCACAACAGAGTCCAACGCAGTCGGCACTCACCATGCTCTGGACAGTGGAGATATGTACCTTCGGACTTGAATCCAGCGGACTACGGATCTCGCTCTGTGCCAGCGGCTCTTCTCAGCAGCACGACATGGCTTAAAGGACCAGCCTTTCTCACCAAGTCATCTCTGTACCCCTCTGAGTCTCAAGAGACTCACGACCTCATCGATCCTGCGGCGGACTCTGAGATACGTCCCCAGGTGACAGTAAACCTCGTATACATCCCTGTGGATACTGTGGAGCCTGAGCGCTTTGAACGCTTCTCCAAGTTAAGCACTCTGATCAGAGCAATAGCGCACCTGATTCACATTGCTCGCACCTTTTCTCGTGCTGCTCCTACCAACAGCTGCCGAGGTTGGCACATCTGCCCACCTTCGGTGGAAGAGATGACACAAGCTAAAGTGTGCTGAGGAAGTTTAACTGAAGAGTGTCCAGGGAGAGTGCTATCAAGAGGAGATCAAGTGCGTACGAGAGAGCTTGAACACTTCTTCTTCAAGCAGCTTGTGTAAACTGAACCCGATTCTTAACTCTGATGGACTGTTGAGAGTTGGAGGCCGCATAAAGCACTCAGGCCTAGATTTGGATAACATCAATCCCATCATTGTCCCTGGTCGTCATCACCTGTCAGTGCTTCTCATACGCCACTACCACGAAGCTGTGAAACACCAGGGCAGGCATTTTACAGAAGGTGCCATGAGGTCAGCAGGCTTCTGGATAGTTGGTGCAAAACGAAGCATTGCTAGTCTTCTGTTCAACTGCGTGACCTGCAAGAAGCTGCGGGGAAGAACAGAACAGCAACAAATGGGAGACTTACCAGCCGAGCGGCTGCAGGTAGCGCCGCCCTTCACGTACGTCGGTGCTGACGTATTCGGGCCATGGGAGGTTACTTCACGCCGTACTAGACACGCCAATTCCAAGAGATGGGCAGTGATGTTTTCATGCATGTGTACACGAGCGGTGCACATCGAGTTGATCGAGACGATGACTGCCAGTAGTTTCATCAACGCTTTGAGACGTCTCTTCGCCATCCGAGGGCCTGCACGCCAGATCCGTTCTGACTGCGGGACGAACTTTGTAGGTGCCTCGCGGGAATTGCAAATGTCCAGCACTGATTCCCCCTCAGAGAGCGTAGAGAGATACCTCAGCGACCAGAACTGCACCTGGGTGTTCAATCCGCCCCATTCATCCCATATGGGTGGAGCCTGGGAGCGGATGATCGGGATCGCCAGGCGCATCCTTGATTGTATGCTACAAGAGCAAAGAGCCCAGTTGACACATGAGGTCTTGTCTACACTTATGGCTGAGGTAACTGCAGTGATGAACGCTCGACCTCTCATCCCAGTATCGTCAGACCCAGAGTCAACTTTGATCCTCACTCCATCCATGTTTCTGACCTTGAAGACAGGGTCCGCACCTCCTCCCCCCGGCAACTTTGAGGGTGGGGCCAGGTACAAGGAAGAATGGAAGAGAGTCCAAAATCTGGCTGACATCTTCTGGGGCAAGTGGAGGCGCGAGTATCTCCACACATTGCAGCTCCGTCAAAAGTGGCAGGACAAGAAGCCCAGCTTGAAATGCGGAGACGTAGTTCTACTCAAAGATTCTCAATCAAAAAGAAACGAGTGGCCCATCGCTGTCATCACAAAGACTTTCCCAGGGCAAGATGGACTCGTCCGGAAGGTTGAGGTAACTACTGCTAGGGATGGAAATAAAAAGACTCTCTCTCGTCCCGTCACAGAAGTAGTCTTACTTCTGTCTGAAGAATGCACCAGCAATGTAGATAGTTAAATGTGGGTTCTTACGGACCCCAGGCGGAGAGTGTCATGTTTTGCATTTAAATATTTTCTTTTCATGCAATCTTTCTTGCTTGCATTTCTGGTAAGACTAATGTACCTACTTTGTCATTATGACTCTTATTATAAAAAACGATTTGAGAGACTTTTTGACGATTCAGTTGAACAGGAAGTTTAGTTACAGTCTCAGTTTTCACCTCACCTGCAGTGGAGACAGCTGCCTTTGTCCGTCGCTCCTCATTTGCTACAGTTTATGTTTCCGTGTTTGTTTAAGCAACGTCTGTAAGTATTTTGTTTTTACCTTGTTTCATATGTTAATGTTGGTGGGTTGAAAATGCAGAAGGGAAAGGAACGAAGTATTTTCTTAATGACCTGGCGAACACATAGAGCTTAGCTACAGTGGCTAGTGTTTATTCTTTGCTATTTCTGATGTACGCTTGTATGTTTGTATTTCAGTTTCACAAAAAAGATTGATTCAGTAAAAATCACAAGAAAGAATCTGCTTCTGTGGAGTTTCTGGATCCTTGTTTAGCTGCTTGGATAGCTACCTTTAGTGAGGCCAAGACACTCTTCCCAAGACTGAGTTGCATTATCAAAAGGGGCTACCGAGCCGATTACAGCTGCCATCTTTGCATGCTACGCTGGTGGTGAAAAAAAAGGCCTGCGGGGAAACCACGCTCACCTCTTGAGAATTGGAACTACTGTATTCACCGGAGCTCGCTTCTCTGTGACTCATCGGTAACTTAAAATCCTTTAAATCCTCGTCGCCAATTGTGTGATATCCTACGGTGGCGTGTAGCAACAATCACACTGGATTTGTTTTCTTTGGCTTCATGCCATTTATTTTCCAACACTAACACAACAACTGAAACATGTGTTCAGCCCGCGACACTTGTTCTCGCTGCGACCCCGATGAGCGTATCACAGTTCCCAGAAGGTAGCTCCCTCTATAGGCAATTACTGTAAGTGTTCTGACTTGTCATTCAGTCTACCACACTCATGCTGACATTGCAAAGAAGCAGCTAAACATGTTCAAGCGAGAGTCGTGAATGTAAAGATATGGTGGTTTTATATTGTTTTAAATGTACATATTTAATTATACCTTAAACTTAGCTCATTAATAGTTTTGCTCAACACATGAGTGACTTTCCCCATTTTCCTTTGTTTATTTCTACTACTTTTGATCTTTCATTGGCTGTTTCAGGAGTCAGTTTAGATTGAGTCGTTGACTGGTTTAACATGACGATTACGCTCAAGTGTCGAAAAAAAATTTCACACATTTGATAAACTCAGACTATTCTGAAACCCATCCGAGTCTGCGGCTCATACACAAATCTATTCTCCCTCCAACTGTCTACTCCAACTCACCCAAAAATCTACAGACCAGAACAGACCAGCTCAGACTCTTAATCAACCCAGAATGAGAATCAGGGCTAAAATTGTAAGGTATGTGGTGTAAGCTTGGCTTTGGAGATCGCACTAGCTTTCAAGTTTTAAGTAGTAAGGCAATGTCACCAGATGTCAAAGACATGGCTGGTGGATCTATGAAAGTGAGATTTATTGACAGTACAGGACGCCAATTTCTAAAAGTAAATACAAAATGTAAACCAGAGTTAAAGAAAGAGTGCCATCATCCATGTCAGTAATAATCTGTGAATCTGTCAGCTCCAAGACATCAAATCAGACATAAAATATAAACTAGAAAGAGAAAGTTTGTAAACAAACCAAGTTGATAATCTTAGCTAATAAAGTTAAAACAGTGGAAGACTGTTGGTTGTTAATGTTGTGAAAATGTCACTAAGTGGATGCTGCAGTATCCAAGAGGACTCATGATGCGTTACTAGGTGCTACCATAAATGAAGTTACACATTCTGTGCCATCTTAGTTTTAGTGCTACCTTAAATGGAATTCCACCTTAAATTCAGTACTACAAAACATGTAGTACCATCTTAAATTCTGTGCCACTTCAATAAAAGTTGCACCTTAAATTTAGTTTTGTTAATTGCAGTCCCACCTTGATTTTAGTTTGACCTTAAATTTAAATTATGTTAACTGCTTTTTCACCTTCTGTACCAACTTAAATGAGGTTCCACCTTAATTTTAGAGCTACCTTAGAGAGTCTCACCTTAAATTCTGTGCCACCTTTAGTGCTTCCTTAAAAGCAGTTCCACTTTAGATTTAGTGTTAAAGTCACTGCTACATTGAATTCAGTTCTAATGTGAAAGCAGATACACTTTATCCAGTGCCAACATAAATGCAGTTCCACCTTAATTTCAGTGCCAGCGTAAACTCAGTGCTACCTTAAAAAAAGTCCCACCTTAAATTGAATGTTTCCTAAGTGCTGTTCAACCTTCGATGTTTTATTTGATGTTTTCACTGAAAGTCACAGTGGAAGATTCTTTCATTTATGTACCATTATCTTCTAACCATGTAAGGCCATGTTTGGGACACTGAATTTAGCATCTGTTACAGGTGTTCTTTACTGGGTGAATGCTGTTTTAGCACCTAATCTGCACATTTACATACAGCTGACAAAGTAGCATTGAGAGAATGCTCGTCATTGTCAATACAGGAAAATACACAATCTGAGCATTTAAACCACACAAGTTTAAAACACTTTGCAGAAATATTCAATTTAATGTTTCTAGAATGAGAGTTACCAGAATATCCTACCTAAATGAGGGAAGATGCGTTGCATGCAGGTACTGGCAACCCGAACTTTTACAATTATATTACAGGATATTTTTTTAACCTAATGCTACAAGACTGCTAACCCATGGGAACAGTCTCTGACAGTATAGTTAGTGTATGTGTGTGTATATATATATATATATATATATATATATATATATATATATATATATATATATATATATATATATATATATATATATATATATATATATAGTGTGTGTATGTATGTATGTATGTGTGTGTATATAGATATAGATATAGATAGTATAGTTTATAAACTAGAGCAGACAGTATGTCATCTGAAGATGTTTCATGTCAAAACAAAAACTGGCATCTCCAAAAAGATACAATAAAGGAGGAGGATTTTTCTTTACTTTAAATACAAGTTGTAACAAATTGCTGCTGTCCAAAAAAATAACAAACACGTATTTTGTTGAATTGTATTTTTCTGCATCATGTGAACATGATGGTGGTCCTTTACATTGTAAAAACTTCATAATGTAGGACAAATGCTCCAGAATGACTTGTAATCTCTGATTTGTTACAATATGTTGATGAGTATCACTAATACTCTGTGAGTAAAATGAGACCAAACTGTTTTCCATTTTTACAGTTTGCTGATGTTTATTAAAGATAGTTATGAAACAACTGTGCTGTGCTGTTTTTTTTTTCATGTGTTAGTTAACACATAGGTTCTGAATCAAGCTCCTGAAGTTTACCCTGCTTTAACACTAAGTCATGGAGGGTTTGTTAATGCACTGATTTGATTAAGGCCAGCAGTGTTTGAGGTGACTGTGCTGATCTGGAGCAAGGTTTCGTGACCACTGTGGGCTTCAAACACCCTCAGGCTCATACTAAGGGGGTGCCAGTGGTCCATACTGGGTCTGCAAAGTATAAAATGATTCCAAACAGAAAACACTGAAAGGAGGTCTGCAAAAACAGCACAAAAGATTTGCCTCTTGACTTGAAACCAGATATTTTTCCCTGCTGTTTCAGCAGCCTACCTTCAACATTATGAACAAACGGTTTTAGTAATGTTCCACATAATTTGCCACCGCTTTGTTGATATTTTAATGACCACTGATGCACATTATGTCTTGCAGGAGTGGACACTGTGCTAATAAATTCCTAAAAATTGAGTAAAATGCGAATTTTGTTGTGGGCCTTCATGCTTACTAGAGACAAACAAGTGGGCCTGGAGGAGGAAAAGGTTGAGACCCCCTGATCTGGAGTTTTCCTACTGTAAGAAATCGTGTTGATGTTCTGATGGAATTAATGTGCTTTAGATGTTTGTTTTTATAGCTGTAGAGCACTGTGGGTATAAAATGAACTGCTGTGCTGAGTTGAATGCTTCTGATTAGAAGGTGTGAAGAGTTTTGAAAGAGTGAACTTAAAGGTTTCACTGACTGTATTAAAAAAAAACTAATTGTAGTGTTTTAGTCCAGCAGCTGGCGATGTTTAATAAGGCATTATTTTATCGTTATCAGTTGAGGCTGGATGTAGAGAAAGACGCTTCATATGGGAGGCAAATCCTGCCACAAAGGAAATGAAAATGAAAACAATAAAATGTAAATGCAAATCTCTTTTTGCCATTTCTTTTTCCAAACATCTGCACAAATATCCTGCCAAAATTGAAAATGAAATGAAATGCCTTTATTTTGCAATTTAATTTTTAACATGAGCACAAGCCATTTGTGACGAAAATAAAATGAAAACAGCTATTTGTCACTTCATTTTAGTCATTATTCTGGTTTTTCACAGCCAAATCTAAAATGAAATCGTTAACAGACAAAAGTAAACAAACTTCACTTTGGTTTTCCTCATGAAATGCAGAATACGTATCAAAACTAAAATCAAAATGCAATACTTTCTTATTTCTTTTTCATAGCGATAGGCAAATCTGACTAAATTAAAATGAAAATGCAAAATGAATAAATCAACAGCAAAGTGACAGTCTGTGATTCCGTTTTCGGTGCTGAAACGCTTTAATAGTCAGACTGAAAAGGAAAATGAAAATGAACATCAGCGCAACCTGCTGGAGATTCACTTTTAATTTTCTTCTTCTTCTTCTTTCGGCTGCTCCCTTTAGGGGTCTCCACAGCGGATCATCTTGCCCTATCTACTGCCTCCTCTACTTTTACACCAACCATCTCCATGTCCACCTTCACTACATCCATAAACCTTCTCTGAGGTCTACATCTTCTCCTTCTACCCGGCAGCTCCATCTCCAACATTCTTTGACCAATATATCCACTATTCCTCCTCAACACATGTCCAAACCATCTCAACCTGGCCTCTCTGGCTTTATCTCCAAACTGCTCTACCTTCACTGTCCCTCTGATCTGCTCATTTCTAATCTTGTCCATCCTTGTCACTCATAACGAAAATCTCAGCATCTTCATCTCCGCCACCTCCAGCTCAGCCTCCTGTCTTTTAGACAGAGCCACAGTCTCCAAACCATACATCATAGCAGGACGCACTACTGTCTTGTAAACCTTCCCTTTCACTCTTGCTGCTATCCTTCTGTCACACATCAGCCCTGACACTCCATCCTGCCTGCACCCTCTTCTTCACCTCTTTTCTACACTGTCCATTGCTGTGGATGGTTGACCCAAGATATTTGAAGTCATCCACCTTTACGACCTCTACTCCTTGCATCTTCATCTTTCCACCTGCCTCCCTCTCATTCACACACATGTATTCTGTCTTGTCTCTACTGATCTTCATTCCTCTCCTCTTCAGTGCAAACCTCCACCTCTACAGATTCTCTTCCACCTGCTCTCTACTCTTACCACAAATTACAATGTCATCTGCAAACATCATGGTCCATGGAGCCTCCTGCCTGACCTCATCTGTCAACCTTTCCATCACCATTGCAAACAAGAAGGGGCTCAAAGCTGATCCCTGATGTAACCCTACCTTCACCTTGAAACCATTTATCAATCCAACTGCACACCTCACCACTGTCTCACTATCCTCATACATGTCCTGCACCACCCTAACATACTTTTCAGCTACACCTGACTTCCTCATACAATACCACAGTTCCTCTTTTGGCACCCTATCATATGCCTTCTCTAGATCCACAAAGACACAATGCAGCTCCTTCTGACCTTCTCTGTACTTCTCTACCAACACTCTCAATGCAAAAATTCCATCTGTGGTACTCTTTCTGGGCATGAAACCAAACTGCTGCTCACTGATCTGAACCTCTCACCTTAGCCTTGCTTCAACAACTCTTTCCCATACCTTCATGGTGTGGCTCATCAACTTTATACCTCTGTAGTTACTGCAGCTCTGCACATCACCATTGTTCTTAAAAATGGGGACCAGTACACTACTTCTCCACTCATCAGGCATTCTCTCACTCTTCAGGATTTTGTTAAACAACCTGCTTAAAAAGTCCACTGCCTTCTCTCCTAAACATCTCCATACCTCCACAGGTATGTCATCTGGACCAACTGCCTTTCCATTCTTCATCCTTTTTAAAGCTGCCCTCACTTCCACCTTACTAATTATCTACACTTCCTGATCCACTATCTCTCCCCCCGTTGTCCTCCTCTCTCTCTCTCATTTTCCTCATTCATTAGTTCTTCAAAGTACTCCTTCCATCTACTCAACACTCTCTGTTCATTCACTAGTACATTTCCCTCTCCATCCTTTATCAGCCTAACCTGCTGTACATCCTTTCCAGCTCTATCTCTCTGTTTGGCCAAACGATACAAGTCCTTTACTCCTTTACTGTCCAGCCTCTCATATAGCTCATCATAGGCCTGAGCCTTTGCCTTTGCCACCATTCTTTTCGTTATGCGACTAGCCTCACAGTACTCCTGCCTACTTCCTTCATCTCTCTGGTTATCCCACTTTTTCTTAGCTACCTTCTTCTTCTGAATACTCTCCTGGACATCCTCATTCCACCACCAACTTTCCTTGTCCTCTTTCCTCTGACCAGACGAAACACCCAACACATTTTTGCCAGTTTCTCTCACCACCTTAGCTGTAGTTTCCCAGTCCTCAGGTAGCTCCTCACTGCCCCCAAGGGCCTGTTGCAATTTTTCTATGAACTGCCTGCAACTATCCTCCTCCTTCAGCTTCCACCATCTAATCTTTGGTTCTGTCTTCACTCTCTTCCTCTTCTTTGTTTCTAATCTCATTCTACAGACAGCCACCCTATGCTGCCTTGCTACACTTTCCCCTGGTACCACTTTACAATCTCCAATCTCCTTTAGGTGGCATCTCCTGCTAAGGATATAATCCACCTATGTGCACCTCCCTCCACTCTTGTATGTCACCCTGTGTTCTTCCCTCTTCTGAAAATACATGTTCACCACAGCCATTTCATTCTGTTTGCAAAATCTACAACCATCTGACCTTCCGCATTTCTGTCTTTCACACCATACATACCCAGCACCTCTTCATCCCCTCTGTTCCCTTCACCAACATGTCAATTGAAGTTTGCACCAATCACCAATCTCTCCTCTCTAGGGACACCATCTACCACTTCATCCATCTTACTCCAAAATTCCTCTTTCTCCTCTAACTGACAACCAACCTGTGGTGCATATGAACTGACTACATTCAAAGTTACACCATCACCCTCCAACTTCAGGCTCATGATCCTGTCTGACACTCTCTTTACATCCAGAACACTTCTCACAAGCTGTTCCTTTAGGATTACCCCTACTCCATTTCTCTTCCTCTCTACGCCATGATAGAACAGTTTGAATCCACCTCCAATGTTCCTGGCCTTGCTTCCTTTCCATCTGGTCTCCTGGACACACAGAATATCTACCTTCCTTCTCTCCATCATGTCTGCAAGCTCTCTGCCTTTACCAGTCATTGTCCCTATGTTCAGAGTCCCTACTCTAACCTCCAGACTCCTGCCTTTCCTTCTCTCTTGCTGCCTTCTAACCTGCCTTCCTCCTCTCGTCTTTGATGGTCTTCGACCTACAGTAGTCCAATTTCCACCGGCACCCTGCTGGTCAACAGCACCGGAGGCGGTCGTTGTTAACCCGGGCCTCGACCGATCCGGTATGGCAATCATATTTGTGATCCGCATGATAGTTTTGGCACAAGTTTTACGCCGGATGCCCTTCCTGATGCAACCCTCACCATTTATCCGGGCTTGGGAGCAGCACCAGAAGTACACAAAGTACACCCCTAATGGCTGGTTTTCACTTTTCATTTTCCAGTTTTGAAAAAATCTGACCAACATGCAAATATATGTTAATTAGCACTAGGCAGGGCTACAGGGGACATTTTAGGACAGACCCAGCTGTCCGAGTAAAAACACATCATGTCTCAGATCCGGTGACCAAATGGCCCCAGAGACAAGGTATCAGACCAAACAGCCTCAGAAAAAACTGAAAATGTTACTAGCATATATCGAGATACGCCATAGTTTAAGTCTTATGAGTCAGTCTATGCTCGACCAGGCTTGTGTTTGGTCTGATAACTTTTCTCTGAGGCTGTTTGGTCTGATACCTTTTTGAGGTCGGCTAGTCTGACAGCATTTGATGTTCAGTTTCACCAGATCTGAGTCATGATGGTGGTTTTTCTGGAGACTCAAAGTCCTTTACCTTGAGGAATGATGGCGATTCTGACACAGACGGCTGAGGATGTCCTAAAATGTACCCGTAGCTCTGCCTCATGCTAATTAACATATATTTGAATGTTGGTCAGTTGGAAAATGAAAAGTGAATCTCCAGCAGGTGACGCCAATATTTGTTTTCAATTTCCTTTTCATTCTGACAGTTAAAGCACGTCCACGTCAAAAACGTTATCACAAACTATTACTTTGCTGTTGATTTATCCATTTTGCATTTTCATTTTAATTTGTTAGATTTGCAGCCGATCGCTATGAAAAAGAAATAAGTAAACTTTGCATTTTGATTTTAGTTTTGACAAATATTCTGCTTTTCATGAAGAAAAGCTAAAGCCAAAGTGAAGTTTGTGTTTTCTTTTGTCTGTTAGGTTTTTCGTTTTAGATTTGGCCATGAAAAAACAGAATAACAACTAAAATGAAATGACAAATAGCTGTTTCCAATTTATTTTTATTTTTGTCACAATTGGCTCATGCTCATGTGAAAAATGAAATTGCAAATGAAGGCATTTCATTTCATTTTCAATTTTGGCAAGATATTTGCACAGATGTTCAGAAAAAGAAATGGCAAAAGGGGGTTTGCATTTACATTTTATTGTTTTCATTTTCATTTCCTTTTTGGCAGAACTTGCCTCCCATAGCTTCATACCTGTAGGTCATACTTGCTAGTTTTTGAACTAGTTATTTAACTCCACTCCTCCTTCACTTTCTACTCTCACTCACATTCCCACCTTCAGCTCCATTCAGTTTATTAGTGTTCTGAGGTGATGTATAAAATGGCAGACCACTGGAATAATCATGGAAGAAATGCATTTCATATATTCATGGGGACAGTCGTGGGCTGGAGGTTAGGGAACCAGCCTTGTGACCGGAAGGTCGCCGGTTCGATCCCCAGAGCCGACAGCACATGACTGAGGTGTCCTTGAGCAAGACACCTAACCCCCAACTGCTCCCCGGGCGCTGCGGATTGGGCTGCCCACCGCTCCGGGCAAGTGTGCTCACTGCCCCCTAGTGTGTGTGCGTTCACTAGAGTGTATGTGGTGTTTCACTTCACGGATGGGTTAAATGCGGAGGTGAAATTTCCCCATTGTGGGACTAATAAGGGTCTCTTAATCTTAATAAAAGTGTAAAAATGCTCTAATACAGCTTTATGTTATATAATTAACAGTTTCTATTGGTTTTAGATGATGAATGAAGAATATTACTTAGAGTACACAGTAAACCAGAAAGGTAGATTTTTTTTTACCTCAGGAGAGTCTCACATCTGTTAAACTGAAGCTGCGACCACCACCACTGTTCCTCCATTTTAACAGCTTTAATATGCTTTTAGGGGAGGAAGAGGATGAGACAGGTTAAACCACCTTCACTCAGCTGTCTAAATAGATCCATCCATCCATCCATCCATCCATCCATCCATCCATTTCCCAAACCGCTTCTCCGTCAGGGTCGCAGAGGGGGGGGGTGCTGGAGCCTATCCCAGCAGTCTTCGGGCGAAAGGCAGGATACACCCTGGACAGGTCGCCAGTCCATCGCAGGGCAGACAGACAGACACAGACAGTCACTCACACATTCACACCTAGGGGCAATTTAGCATGTCCAATTGGCCTGACTGCATGTCTTAGGACTGTGGGAGGAAACCGGAGGAAACCCACGCAGACACGGGGAGAACATGCAAACTCCACACAGAAAGGACCCCGGCCCTCCTTGCTGTGAGGCAACAGCGCTACCCACCACGCCACCGTGCCGCCTAAATAGATCTAGTTACATTTATTAACTTATTTTCCTGGAGTTTCCACTAGAGGAGTGTAAGGAACCTTTTTTCTTGAAAGTAGCATGATCTGAACTGAAGCTGCATGTAATGATAGCCTTACCACAGTAGTGTGCTCACTGCCACCACCTTTGTTGAGCCAGTAGGGTCTGGCAATCACAAGACTAAATTACTAGGCACCCAAGAAATAGAATCTATCTGGGATTGGTTTTATCAATCACATTTCAGACTTTAGACATTTCAATTCAGTTCAGAATTACACATGTAGGGCAAAAAGGCCAGACCTAAAATATAGAATTAAAAGAACACAAAAGCAGTAATAACTTGCACTTCTAGGAAACATACATAGCACACAGTTTAATACAACAAAAGTAAACAATTGCATAAACACATGAAATGCTCTGTGTTGAGGCTCACTGGCATTAGGTGTAATATTTGTACAATAAAATATCCAAGGTTTGCGCTTACCTAAAGTAATATAGGTAATACCTTAAGTATATAGAGCATTGACTACCCCACCCCTATATTATAGGGAAGGGGTCCCTTCACAGGCCAATCAACTGAAAGAGTGTTGTGTGCACGTACATCAATCAGGATATTAATTTGCAATACCATTTAATTTTAAGTCATTAAAAAAGGCATCAAGAACAAGGAATCTTTAATATTTTAAAAATACTAATAACTGTGTGGGAGGCCCAAAAACAATAGGCGTGGCCAAGGAAGTGGCCAAACCCACTGCGCCCTTTCGCAAAAAAAAAAAACTACTAATCAACAACACTAATAGCCACACAAAACCAACCTCACCTAAGATCACCCATAGAAAGACTACACAACCAAAAATAAGACACCCCAAAATAGCACTACCAGAGCACCCAGGCAGTCCACTCCTTGACCACCAGACAAAGAACATGCTACATGCACTTCTCTGGTTCTCACCTGGCTGGCTCCTCCCGCCACAACTGCGCCATTTTACACTAGAGGAGTCGTCTGGTCTGTAGTCAGCACCATGTCGTATGAGGAATTCCGGGTCTGAGCCCCATTTCTCTATGGACCAGAATGAACAGGGTTTTAGAAAAATTGCCTCTTATCCGCTGTGTTGAATATGAATGTTCAGAACACGATAGGTTTAGTCCTGAGAGCATACTCCTCGCTAACACCACTGGATCCACCAAATTACGAGGTGGTTAAAGAGCTGAAATATGAATACCGCTATATGTGAGCTAAAGTTACTGCGCAATTCACCTCATTAGGCTGGCAGCCTCCTTAAGAGGGTTTTGGCAGTAAACATGTCCCTGTTCAGACTGAGGGCAGATGAGAAGGAGTCAGAACCAAATCACTAGGTTTCCCTGCAGTTCTCTGATCTTCATCTGATGCTCACTGAAACATGATAGATCTCTCCTTTTAGCTGGCTTTGAAGTGATCTACAAACGGATTTGCACTCAGGCGGATGCAGTACAGACTCAGCTGAATAATCACTGCCCTGATAAACTGATTTTGGCTCTCAGGACATCCTCATTATTTTAATGTCAGTAACATTTTACTGAGGACATTCGCCAGCTTTTTGTTCGACTTTTCCTGTTCCACCTTAAATGGTGCAGCAGTGCATGTATATGGGTATTTCACTGCACGGATGGGTTAAATGCAGAGGTCTAATTTTAAAAAATGGTTCTCAATTCAATTCAGTAGAACGCTTCGAAAAGCTAGCACCACTCGTTAAGAGCATCGAGTAGCTTAGCGACAGAGAAGGTCGCAGCATTTCTGGATCCTGTTTATATTTGGTTTCTTCTGTGTTTTAGAGCTTTAACTTGCATTTGTTGCTGCAGCAACAAACTGTGTTCACAGACAGTGGTTTTCAAAAGTGTTTGAGCCCATGCAGTGATTTCAGCTACAGAATCATGTCTATTTTTAATGCAGTGCTGTCTGAGGGCCCAAAGATGATGGCCAGCAAATGTTTTTTGGCCTTGCCCCTTACATAGAGATATTTCTTAAGATTGTCTGAATATTTTAATGCTATGTACCGTAGATAAGCAAACCTTTTTTCTATTTTAAATGTTGAGAAACATTATTCTTGAACTGCTGCACTATTTGATGGTGCAGTCTTTCACAGAGTAGTGAACCCCTCCTCATATTTACTCCTAAAGACTCAGCCCCTCTGAGATGATCTTATTTCCAATAATTTTACTGACCTGTTGCCAATCAACATCCAGATGTTTTTTTTAGCATTGCACAACTTTACCAGCCTTTTGTCCCCCGATACCAACTTTTTTGGAACGTGTTGTTGGCATCATTCAAAATAGGCAAATATTTTAAAAACCAAAATCTGTTTTTATTATATGTTATTATAAGTTATTATTGCTGATTATTATTGTTTCCCCCTGCAGAGGTGAAGGACTGGTATGTGCTGGGTTGGGTAGACCAGTGGATGTCTATTTAAGCAGCAATGCACTCCTGTAGCGAGAAGGAGATGGTTGGTTGATTGTTAAGCCAAAGTATTTTGAGGGAAACAATTGCTTCCTCAAAATTTAACATGTTTCCTCTAAATAGTTTTTTTTTGTTATTAACTTTTATTTTTATTAACATTTTGGTATTTTCTTGACGCCATTCACGAGATAAGCACCCTTGAATGTGCTATTGTGGTAAAACTGAAATTCTCCTAGTAGGAACTAAGAACATCCTTGCAAAAAGTCAGTCTTTCACTCTGAATCTTGATCATTCCACTGTCTCTCCGTCCTCCCAGGTTACAAGTCTGGGAGTTGTTCGTGATAGCCATCTCTCCTTCAAAACACACATTTCCAATATCACACGCTCAGCCTACTTCCATCTTAGGAACATTAACAGACTGCGTCCATTCCTCAGCCAATCCTGCACAGCTATTCTGGTCCATGCATTAGTAACATCGAGACTAGACTACTGTAATTCTATTCTTTTCGGCTTACCTCAGAAACACTTACATAGACTCCAGTTAGTTCAAAATTCAGCAGCTAGGATCATCTCCAGGTCGCCTGTAACCGAACATATCACCCCTGTCCTTAAAGAGCTCCACTGGCTCCCTGTCAACTACCGGATCCAGTATAAAATCTTACTAACTACATTCAAAGCTCTACATGGACTTGCTCCCTCTTATATCTCTGATCTCCTTAAGACATACAGTCCTGCTCGCACCCTCCGATCCTCGTCAGCTGGCCAGCTCACTCTCCTTCCAGTCCGCTTGTCCACCGTGGGAACTAGAGCCTTCAGCCACTCTGCCCCATCTCTCTGGAACACCCTTCCTACCCAAATTCGCAATATTGATTGTCTAACTACCTTCAAATCTCGGCTTAAAACCCATCTATTCACACTTGCATACTCCTGATTCCTCATCTTCACTTTTCTCTGTTTGTCTTGTTTCTCATCTGGTTGAAAGTATTTGAATGTATGTTGATTTGTTTATCTGTTTATTTGTTTTTTTGTTTTTTATCCTCTTTTATACTCTACCATTCTTCTTTTAACCGTTGTAAGGTGTCCTTGAGTGCTTTGAAAGGCGCCATTACTAAATAAAATGTATTATTATTATTATTATTATTATATCCGACCCTAATGGACGCTATGTGATTGTAATGGGTCAGCTTTTTGGGAAACCAACCGTTCTTGTGAATATTTATGCCCCAAATTTTGATGACATTAATTTTTTCAACAAAGTCATAGCCAGGATCCCGATAACAAGTAAATATTCAGTAATTATAGGTGGAGATTTTAATTGCGTGCTTGATCCGACGTTAGACCGGTCATCCACAAAAAATGCCCAGCTCTCATAATCAGCCTTAATGATTCAGAACGTCTGTGAGCAGTGTGGGCTATTAGACCCATGGAGATTCTTTTCTCCAACTTCAAAAGCCTTTTCCTTTTTTTCTCCGGTACATCACTCATATAGTCGTATCGATTTTTTTCTAGTCGATAAAAACTTGTTGCCATTTATTTTATCAAGCAAATACCATAGTATTATTATTTCTGACCATGCTCCATGTTCATTCTAGCTTAACCTGATGAACCGCCGGCTGTTAATCCATGGCGATTGAACCCTCTTTTGCTTTCTGATAATAAATTCGTAGCATTTATAACCAGTGAAATAAAGTTTTTCCTGGACACCATTGATACCCCAGAAATATCAAGATCTATTCTATGGGAGACCCTTAAGGCACACATACGAGGTCAAATAATTTCTTTTACATCTCAAATTAAAAAGCAAGAGACAGCTAAATTAAAGGAGCTATGAGATGCTATATTTAAATTGGATGAGCAATGTGTCATGTCCGCCAACTCCACCCTGTTTAAAGAAAGAGTGCGGCTTCAAACTGAATACAATTTAATTTCTATTTCTCAGGAGGAACAGAGACTGCTAAGAATGCGACATAAATTTTATGAATTTGGTGATAAAGCGAGTAAACTTTTAGCCTTACAAGCTCGCCAATCCACTACATCTAGAATGATAACTCAGATACAGTCCTCAGCTGGTGCCATATTATATAGCCATAAAGATATCAATGACAGATTTTTTAGTTTCTTCACATCTTTGTACGCCTCACAATATCCCACTGATCCAAATCAAATGCATTTTTTTTTGCTAATCTGGATTTACCATTAATTAGTGATCAACTTGATCCTAATCTGGGAGACCGACTTGAACTATCTGAAATTACCACTGCAATAACAGCTATGCAGAGTGCCAAGTCACCAGGACCAGATGGTTTCCCCCTGGAGTTCTATAAGAAGTTCTCAACCCAGTTGGCTCCATTACTTCTCTCTGTATTTAACGAATCCTTTTCTAATAGAAGTTTACCACCGACTCTAACACAGGCATCAATATCTCTATTGGCCAAAGAAAATAAGGATCCAACTCTTTGTGACTCGTACAGACCTATTTCGCTTTTAAATGCAGACTTTAAAATATTGGCTAAAACTCTTGCATTGCGACTCGAAATAGTTCTACCCTCAATTATTTTGATGGATCAAACAGGCTTTATAAAAGGACGCAACTCTTTCAGTAATCTTAGGCGCTTATTTAATGTAATTTACACGGAATCTCCTTTGGAATCACAAGAAATAATAGTCTCTTTGGACGCAGAAAAGGCATTTGATAGAGTAGAATGGCCTTATCTCTTTCTTACTCTTGAAAAGTTTGGTTTCCCCCCTAAGTTTATCTCTTGGATCAAATTGTTATATGCATCCCCGGTAGCATCTGTATGCACTAACAATCTTCACTCACGATATTTCCACTTAGAGCGAGGCATGAGACAAGGGTGCCCCTTATCTGCTCTATTGTTCACTATAGCGATAGAACCGTTGGCTGTAGCTCTGAGACAATGTTCTGACTTTAGAGGTATTTGCCGTAAGGGTATTGAACATAAGGTCTCACTGTATGCAGACGACCTCCTGCTTTATGTCTCAAACCCCCTGTCATCAGTCCCCAACATTCTCTCTATTTTAGAGAACTTTGGGAAATTCTCTGGTTACAAACTAAATTTACAGAAAAGTGAGTATTTCCCTATCAACTCGCAAATTAATGGATTACCCAACACCATCATTCCTTTTAAGTTAAAGTACAGAGTATTTAAATATCTGGGCATAATGGTCGCACGTTCCCTCGATGCCATTTTTGACTCTAACTTTGTCCCTCTGTGGTTTCTTTAGTAGCGATGCTGTAAAGGTGTAGGAACAAACTCTTCGGTGACACTCGTCTCTTGCATATAAAGATGTTTATTAGCATTGAGAGGTCGAAGTCACAGACAAGCCTTCGCGAAAGAGCTTGGAGAGAAGAGCCAAAATTCTCTGACACGTACATTCCAACTCCTGGTTTTTATACCGGTGTGGACATCTGGCTTCTGTCAAAATAGCCTCAGTTTGTTCAATGTATGGATCTTCTTTAGCCAAATTTGGTATAAACATACGTTATTGTCCAGAGTAGCCCCAGTCTAATATATAGCATTGTTTACATTCAGGGGGGCCCATCCTGTGCAGCTGCCTCCTGAATCAGCTCCACCATATTTCAGTCAGAGGCCCACAGGATAAACTCAACCAGAATCTACACAGTCTAATAACCAATATGATAGAAAATAATGTTACGACTATAGAATTAATAAGGTCAAATTCACCACAGTTCCCCCCCTTTTTGGGACGTTTACGTCTCAAAAAACCAAGAAAGGGCTCTTACTAGCATACTTTAAGTACATGGAGTGCGAGAACGAAAAACCTGTCAGGCAGCTTTCTTTCTTAAATGTCCATCAAACAATCTAGACAGGAAAAAGTCTCTCGCGGTCCTCCTGCCCTGAGCAACCACCTATTGTACTCCATGTCAATCTTAAAAGAATGATAACAAATCACTTAAAATGTAATTGGCAAATACATATGAAACCTCAGAAAATAAAATCAAAAATGTCCACCTTCCAGCTGGTCAACCCATCGGACTTTCCAGCAGACCTAAAAAGAAAAAAACATCTGAGGTCCCAATGTACCTACCCCATAACAGAAACATCATTCTTCAAACAGGTACAATAAACAGAATATCAGCAATTATAACATAATGGAACACAAACAAATACTTGTAAAGGTATACATAAACATAAAAATATGTCACACTGGGACAAGTTCCTTCAGCATTCCCAGTGGCCTTTCCCCCCTTTTTTCTCATACTAGAGGAAAGAAAGAAAGCACCAGCCAGTATCTTTTTGCAAAACCACAGACATACAGTAATATATTGATTAATACATTAGTTAATATAAATCAAATAAATGGAAATTAAGTATCCCATTACATAATGACAAAAGACAAGAATAAATGTCAAGATTATAATAAGCTCAATACTCAAATTGGATATTTATCCATCAATTTAGGAGTTATCACTTCTTCCTCTTCTATATCAGTCATCTGTAAGACTGACAACTGACCATTTTCCCCTGGCATCACAACTCCTACCCATCTCAATATCATAGCTTTCGCACAGGTCAATATCAGCGTACAAAAACAAAACATTGCACACAATGATATAACCACTGCTATCAAAACCTGAACCATAGCTGACCCCAACGGACCCAACTTCTCTAACAACCAAGCATTAGCTGACCATCCAGCTCCCTCAGAAGGACCAAATGCATCTCTTATATGTTTCAATGCATCTATAACATTAGTTACGTTATCAGTGCTATCAGGAATTAAAGTATAACAATCATCTCCTGTCAAATTCAAAGCCACACAAAGACCTCCTTGTTTAGCTAAAAATCAAGCGCCATATCATGTTTCAACAATGTCAATCTATGACTCTTTTGAGTATTAGACAAATATTCAAAACCTTTTATTGTCTCATTTGCAAAACCTTGTAATGTGTAAGTAATATTATCAATATGATCAGCCAAAAACGTCACAACATACCATGGAAATATTCCAATTCCCCACTTCTCTCCAAGACTTATTCTCCAATGATAGGCTTCCAAGTCATGAAATTTTGCCATCTCTCTTTTCCTCCTATTTCCCAACTTCATACGGTAGCTTTAACGTTGCCATATAACAACAACCTGTCCATCCATATGGCAAAAATATATAAGCTTTATCACCACAAACCCACCAAATGTCCTTAAAATTCCCAATGGTTACATTTCCTGGTGAAATTTGATTCCTCACCATTAAAGTTACACTCGACTTTCGCTTTGATAAATGAAAAACCACTTCATATAAGTTTTCCCAAGGATACTTTGTACGATCACCCAAAGTCATCATATAAGTCTTACACTCTGATATTCCCATAAACACCCCTGGACCTCCACGAGTTTTATTTGAGCAAAAACACTTGTCAGCCTGCACTGGTTTCACCTCTATTGCCTCACGAATCGCCGTTGTCACATCCTCATGCTGATCAAGTAAATTTATGTATGGCAAGTTACTTAACCAAGCACATTCTAACTGAGGTCTAAACAAATTCGATGATATAGCCATCCATCTATTTTGTGGCGAGCGTTGATGGTATAACAACCACGATACTACATAATATTGACATTTGATAGCTAATGGTTCCGACACCGCTTCTAAAATTAAAGACCATGAACCTGGTGCTGGAATCTTCACTATACATGGACCATCCACTTTACTCACTGGTCTCACAGAATGAGTCAACTGCTGAAACCATAAATTTCTCCCCGCAAATGGGTCTGCTATTTTCATTGCTGAGGAATCAAATCCATATGCTTTCCACTTAGCTTCTCTCTTCTGTAATGCACGATAATGGTCAATCATATCTTCTGATATCCAATCAGAATAAAAAAACTCATCATCCACCATTGGTTCTCTTATTTCAAAAGTCTCATTACTAGTCTTCACACTAGACTCTATCTTTAGCATAGACTTCTGAGTTACATTTACCCCCTCTTTAAATTTTATTGACGTCATTTCAAATGTCTGTGTCACATTTACAGAGTTCATAGGCAACAAAGATGTTGTCTCTGTTTCATTAGCCAAAATTAGCCTTGTCCTATCTTCACTTGTAATGTTTCCTGAAGTAACAATAGTAGAAGCTGTCACCATTGCTGTAGTAACATTCAACCCCTTCAGAGACATATCTAAAGTAGTAGTCTGTATTGATGTATTAACACTCTTAGTTATTTCCGGAGCTAAAGTAGTAACCCTCATCTGTGTATTATTCACCCTCGGAGTAGTTGCTGTAAGTACTCCAGTAGGACATCTTTTAACACAACTACCACCTACATTACGAGTAATGTAGCCTTCTCTCCACCCCTTACTAGATGGCACAAACTTAAAATGTTGCTTGAAATAAGTACATGTATATTCTCCCTGATCTTCCCATGTGACATTACGCACAAAAAGCGAACAATCATTCTTAACTTTGAACCACCTCATGGCATTATATAAAAGATACTTCCTCTTATCATGAGGAACTGCATCAACTTCAGGTCCCTCTAACAGCACATCTTCACCACGACTATTTCTCCACTGAGGAGGATTATTACCTCCAACATTAAATCTCTCACATCGACAGGGAAGATAAACCCCTCTTCCTATTTTAGCTCTAACTACCGTCTTTAAAGGATCTGGTGTTGTCAAAATTATCTGAGAAGCTGCTGTAGTTGAATATGACTCATTTAGCAGAGTTATATTATCTAAAATCCTTTCTCCCTCAATTCTCGTACCGTTTGGGTCTAACTCTTTTCCGAACTGGCCTTGGGCTCCTCCATCTAACTGAACCCCCTGATGCTCCTGCAGCTGAGTTACTGCCCTTTGTGGCCTTTGACGCTTCACACTCCACTGAAATAGGTTCTGCTGGTTCTGGGACATATTGGAAGTCAATGTCACCAAACCTTCTTTCCTGTCCATTAACTGCAAAGTCACTTCTGGCATCATCAGAAATGTACACAACATCATCAACATCTTCCACCCCATAGACAATCTCACCTTCTGAAATTTGACTCTGGAAATCTTTATGCATTTCGACTTCTTCACATTGTTCTGCATTCCCTTCTGACTGTTTTGAACCTTCATCATGACTCTAATAGTTCTCAAATCTCCTCTTTTAACCCTAAGATATATTTTAAACTTTTGGAGCTCGTACAAAGGTCTGTCCACTCTCGCATCCACACCTGAACATACTCTCCAGAACTCCCCACTCAGCGACACCCACCATGAAGCCCGCTCGCCCCCCTGACAGCATGACAGAGAGTGACTGCAGAATAGCACCAAGCCAGCAATTAGGGACCTGAGCAAAATCAAATTTGAAGTCTCAGGGGCCACTTTTCAGTGCTCACCCTCAGAGCATACTCAGAAATGACCAGCCCAAGTACAGTAACCCCAGCATTGGAACCCCCTGGGACCATTCCCATGGAGACCGTACTCAAATCCTGGGTATATTGAGAACCGGTCCGGCCGCGCGCTGACCGGAGTCGGACTCACTCAGTCTTGAGACTGTCTTAGGATTTCTGCAGTTTCAAAGTCACCCTAATCAGGTCGAGAGGGACACAAAAGCCACACAGCACAGCGCCCCAGAATAGAAAAAGCCCATGAAGAGATGACCAGGCACGAACACAGACAACAGACTGACCCAGCACCAGTCCAATACTATTTTCACCTATATTAGCAAATATTCTCCTACTAACCAGCAAACAAACATATATACCCTATTTTAAATAATCTTTCTCAGGGGCTTAAAGGGATCACTTAACTTATGTGTCCTTTCAAAAAGGCTCATTTTCTATCAAATCCCCCTTGAAAGCTCATGGTTTTTATTCCTAATTTATTAACAAATACTCTCCTCATTTACCCTAAACAATAAAAGTCCTCCTTAGGGCTCATGAAAACTCCTAATACGTCCTTTGTGGGGCTTATAAACTTTAATCTCACTATGTCCTCCTTATAAGAGGCTCATAAATTTATTTCTATCAAGTCCCCTACAAAGGCTCATAGATTTATTCATATTCATAAAGTACACATTAACAAATTCTAAACTGTCCCCTTGGAGGCTCATAAAGTTTCAACAATACAAGCAGCGTGCACACTGAGAAAGAAACAAAGGAGGGGCGCTTAGCCCACACACAGATAGAGCGTCCTGCACTGAACACACACACACAGGTCAACTGGCCCCCCTTTTTTGCAGACAGAGAGAGAGAAAGAGGGAATGACTAGTCTTTTCACAACACACACAGACTATTTCAACAAAACACATACAAATTCAACATAAAATTCTCTCACACAGGGATTGATCATTTCCCATTCATTCATAACCTAGACGGATGCGTTATGGCCGCATTCCCTTTATTTTCCTTATCCTTTAAAAACTCTAAATTTATGCTACCTTTGAGACAAAGTTATCCTAACGACAAGACAGCATCCATCCCGAGTGGCCAACTACAGGCGAGGGGCTTCTTTCTACGGCGGATTTGCAACTTTAATCTCCAGTCTTATAAACTCATTATAAAACTGACCTTGAAATCAACTAATAATAATCAAGGTTTTCATCGGCCTGCCTATTGCAGCCTCTTACAAGAGGGCTTTCTTTCCCCATTTGCGGCCCCTTTTCCTTTACTCTTTTCCTTTCCTTATTTCTCTTTACACTTTTTTCCTTTTTACACTTCACTTTACTTCTTCTCTTTGTTCCTTCACTTTTCTCTATTACCTTTAACTACCGAATTCCCTAGGCCCAGGGTGTTCTCCCCCAAATTTAGACTATTACACTTATTCCTCAAGGCCCAAGTTTCACACTGTGGCGAATGGAAAACACATGACTTACTGTTAACGAGATAAAAAGTACCCTAATCTGCGTTACGCTTGCATGGTGTCAATCAATCTCACTTCTAGTGTTACTCCTAGGGTATTAACTTCTTCTTAACTCTATTTACTCTTTTCTACTCTTTTTTCCCTTTATTCTACCATACTCCCCCCTGTTGCGGCGTATTACAACGCAACACAACAAAATTTAGAACGAAGAGGCAAACCCACAACCAAGACAGCATGGCACACCCACACAAAGCTCTTTAACGGTGCGACCAAACAGCACAACAGAACAACACAGCCTCACCGAATGGACCAGCGCTCACACGTGAGAAAAACTCACCCTTTCCTGTCGACAATAGGAGCGGAAATCGATGCGTTGAGGCAATCGTCTGCATCTGCCGGTGACAACACGTCCGTTCGTGTTCGTGACGCCAAATTCTTGTGGTTTCTTTAGTAGCGATGCTGTAAAGGTGTAGGAACAAACTCTTCGGTGACACTCGTCTCTTGCATATAAAGATGTTTATTAGCATTGAGAGGTCGAAGTCACAGACAAGCCTTCGCGAAAGAGCTTGGAGAGAAGAGCCAAAATTCTCTGACACGTACATTCCAACTCCTGGTTTTTATACCGGTGTGAACATCTGGCTTCTGTCAAAATAGCCTCAGTTTGTTCAATGTATTGATCTTCTTTAGCCAAATTTGGTATAAACATACGTTATTGTCCAGAGTAACCAATATAATAGAAAATAATGTTACGACTATAGAATTAATAAGGTCAAATTCACCACACCTCTCTATGACCGCACCAAGAAAGAGTTTGTAAGATGGTCCGCACTGCCACTCTCTTTAGCAGGGCGAGTTAATTTAGTTAAAATGACAATTCTACCCCGTTTTCTATACTTATTTTCCAATATCCCTGTTTTTATTAGAAAAAGTTTCTTTAATAATGTAGATAAGTTGATTACTGCATTTCCGTGGGGGAATAAAGTTTGCCGCATTAGGAAAACCTCTTTGCAGAGACCACGGCAGCAGGGTGGAATGGCACTACCAAATCTCTTATTTTACTACTGGGCATGCAATATTCAAAAGATAGCCTTCTGGATGTCACCAGAGGACTTCCCATCTATCCCAATATGGGTGTATGCAGAGAGGTCTTACAGCCAATTTTCTTTAAGCTCTTTGGTATGCTCTTCTCTTCCCACAACCGGATGTACCACTCCATGTCCTCTTAATCCTGTAGTCACCCATACCTTAAAAATTTGGTCCCAATTCCGTAAACACTTTGGGCTACAATCAATTTCAGTCTTGAGCCCTATAGTGTCAAACCACTTGTTCGTGCCTTCCTATTCTGACTCGGCTTTTAGCATATGGTACAAGAGGGGAATTAGAAGCTTTAAAGATCTGTTTTCAGACAACTCTTTCCTATCTTTCACTGAACTTTCCCAAAGATTTAAGTTACCACAAAGCCACTTGTTCAGGTATCTTCAGATAAGGAGCTTTACTCAAAAAGCATTTAGCTCCTTCCCTAGTTTACCTCCACTGTCAATAATTGATATGTTGTTGAGTTTAAATCCTAATAAACGTGGCACTATTTCCTATATATATCTTACCGTTAGCTCTATAAATCCTCAGATGCTAGAGCATCTTAGGGCTGCATGGCAGCAGGACCTATCTATAGTTCTATCTGATGCTGATTGGGAGGGCATTCTTCACCAGGTGCACTCATCGTCCCCGTGTGCAAGACATGGGTTGATACAATTTAAGATACTCCATGCCTAATGTTTGCATGCATGCATGGGACAGAGTGAACTTCTGAACCAGGCACGGGCAGTGCATCAAATGAAAGGGTTTCTGGTGCCTGCACAGCAAAAATATGAACACGGGCAAGCTCCTAATTAAAAGACTAGAGAAGAACAGGTCAAAACTAGCCCATAAGTCAAATTAATGAGGGAAGTGCCCAACTAGAGGTCAGAGTGACTTGACACGGAAGGATGAGAAAGTTATATAAAATCTATATCTTAAGATCAATGGGAAATAAGGGTTTCCAAAAGATTCATTAAAACAAGATGTAATGGTAACCAAAAGGTGATTCAAGGTCATATAAAAAGGGAGGGGTGATAAGCTCATTTAAACAGGGTATAAAGAAAGATTATTGTAACAATCTTTGCATTTGGTTGTCTGGAAGCCATCTTGCCACCTGAAGCTCAATAAATGAAGAAGGCCTTTTCCTTCCTTCGAAAAGAACTCATCGACTGAAGTTTGATTTTTCTTTTTCCTTTACTTTGGCAGAATTTCTTTTTAAACTTTTAAAATTGTGCTACCCTTTTTGCATAAGAGAACAGAACAAACTTAGAACTAAAACTTAACTTAGAACTAATTAGTTGTAATATAACACACGTCCGGACTTGGGGCGGAGGCTGGATCACTCTGACTCCCAACAATTTGGTGGCCAAGGGGTGAATCTGCAAGGCGTCAGTGGCACCAATCCTACAATGTATACGCTACCTCATAGCTGAGTAAAAAAAGGCTCTGCCCACAGCGCGCACTAAACAAGATAAGCAAGCACCTGTTGAAAAGTTCTGCTTTAAATGTGGGAGCAGGCTTTTGCTCACTGAGTTGTGCTTTTGCAATTTGATAAGATGGATTTAAAACAATTGTACAGTTGCAACTTGATAAGATTTGAAAGTGTTGATTTGTGTCTAACTCCTAGTCTAACTCGCCTGATCCAGGTCACCTGTATATCAGAGCCTGGTGTGTTGGATGTGAACTCTCCAGGGTGGGAGATCTCCAGGACCAGGACTGAGCACCCCAGCACTATAGAGTACAAAATAAGCAGATGGAGAACCATTAAAGCACCAGCAGCTGGTTGCACCACCTAAGACCATTTAACTAAAGTGGTCTTAACTGCTAAACTGTTGCATTTTTAAAGGAGCACTTTCAACTTAGATGTTACAGACTTATGGAACTATGCTGATGTTAACACCATGTACACTAGCAGCAAGAGAGCGACAGTTGTATTTCAGATTTTTTTCAGTTTATTAGTGTTCTATGACGAGAGGCAAAATGCAGCTTTTTGAAATCACTGCCATCACATTGTGAATGTGCTCTCACCTGTTGCTGTTTTTATTTATTAAGCACACAGAACTTTAATACTGAAAGTTGACTAGGTTTATGTGTGCTCTGTGATTTGAGGGTGATAACATGATGGCATTATAGCCTCTAAGCCTGCTACCATTATATTGGCGAATAGCAGCTAACACATCAAAGTATTTTCATCCATCCATCCATCCATCCATCCATCATCTTCCGCTTCTCCGGGGTTCGGGTCGCGGGGGCAGCATCCTGAGCAATGAGGGCCAGACCTCCCTTTCCCCAGCCACTTCCACTAGCTCCCTGGGAGGGATTCCAAGGCGCTCCCAGGCCAGCTGGGCGATATAGTCACACCAGCATGTCCTGGGTCTTCCCCGGGGTCTCCTCCCCGGTGGACTTGCCTGTGACACCTCCCAAGGGAGGCGTCCAGGAGGCATCCTAACAAGATGCCCGAACCACCTCAACTGGCTCCTCTCGACGTGAAGAAGCAGCGGCTCTACTCCGAGTCCCTCCCGGATGACCGAACTTCTCACCCTATCTCTAAGGGAGAGTCCAGACACCCTGCGGAGGAAACTCATTTCGGCCGCTTGTATTCGCGATCTTGTTCTTTCGGTCATTACCCAAAGCTCATGACCATAGGTGAGGGTGGGAACGTAGATCGACCAGTAAATCGAGAGCCTTGCCTTATGGCTCAGCTCTTTCTTTACCACAACAGACCGGTAAAAAGACTGCATCACTGCTGACCCAGCACCAATCCGCCTGTCATCCCGCTCCCTTGTACCATCACTCGTGAACAAGACCCCGAGATACTTAAACTCCTCCACTTGAGGCAAGAGCTCATCCCCGACCCAGAGAGGGCTCTCCACCCTTTCCCGTGTGAGAACCATGGCCTCGGATTTGGAGGTACTGATCCTCATCCCGGCCGCTTCACACTCGGCTGCAAACCAATCCAGTGAAAGCTGAAGTTCACGGCCTCATGTCCCCAATAGGACCACATCATCTGCAAACAGCAGAGATGTGACCCTGAGGTCACCAAACCGGACACCCTCCATCCCCTGACTGCGCCTAGAAATTCTATCCATAAAAATTATGAATAGAATCGGTGACAAAGGGCAGCCCTGACGGAGTCCAACTCTCACTGGGAAAAAGTCTGACTTACTGCCGGCCATGCGAACCAAACTCCTGCTTTGTTTGTACAGGGCCTGAATGGCTCATAGCAAAGAGCCATGTACCCCGTACTCCCAAAGCACCTCCCACAGAATACCCCGGGGAACACAGTCGAATGCCTTCTCCAGATCCACAAAGCACATGTGGACTGGTTGGGCAAACTCCCATGAACCCTCCAGAATCCTGGAGAGGGTAAAGAGTTGGTCCAGTGTTCCACGACCAGGGCGGAACCCGCACTGCTCCTCCTGAATCCCAGGTTCGACTATAAGCCAGACTCTCTTCTCCAGTACCCCTGCATAGACCTTACCAGGGAGGCTGAGGAGTGTGATTCCCCTGTAGTTGGAACACACCCTCCGGTCCCCCTTTTTAAAAAGAGGCACCACCACCCCAGTCTGCCAATCCAGTGGCACCACCCCCGATGTCCACGCAATGTTGAAAAGGCGTGTCAGCCAAGACAGTCCCACAACATCCAGAGCCTTGAGGAACTCAGGACGGATCTCATCCACCCCTGCAGCCCTGCCGCCAAGGAGCTTTTTAACTACCTTAGCGACTTCGGCCTCAGTAATGGACAAGCCTATTCCCATGTCCCCAGACTCTGCCTCCTCACTGGAGAACGTGTTGGTGGGATTGAGAAGGTCCTCAAAGTATTCCTTCCACCGCCCAATGACGTCTTCAGTCGAAGTCAGCAGCACACCATCTCCACTATATACAGTGCTAGAGGCACACTGCTTTCCCCTTCTGAGTCGCCTGACGGTTTGCCAGAATCTTTTCGGAGCCGACTTAAAGTCACTTTCCAAGGCCTCACCGAACTCTTCCCACACCCGGGTTCTTGCCTTGGCAACGACTGAAGCCGCAGATCGCTTGGCCTGTCGATACCTGCCAGCTGCCTCTGGTGTCCTACAGGCCAACCATGTCCGGTAGGATTCCTTCTTCAGCTTGACGGCATCTCTCACCTGGGGTGTCCACCACCGGGTTCGAGGATTACCGCCCCGACAGGCACCAACTACCTTGCGACCACAGCTACAGTCAGCCGCTTCAACAATGGAGGAGCGGAACATGGCCCATTCTGAGTCAATGTCCCCCACCTCCCCCGATATCTGGTCAAAGTTCTGATGGAGGTGTGAGTTGAAGATCAATCTGACAGGTTCTTCTGCCAGATGTTCCCAGCAAACCCTCACTATACGTTTGGATTTGCCTAGCCTGACTGGCATCTTCCCCCACCACCTGATCCAACTTACCACCAGGTGGTGATCAGTTGACAGCTCAGCTCCTCTCTTTACCCGAGTGTCCAGTACACATGGCCGCAAGTCCGCTGACACGACTACAAAGTCAATCATTGAACTGCGGCCTAGGGTGTCCTGGTGCCATGTGCACTTATGGACATCCTTGTGTTCAAACATGGTGTTCGTTATGGACAAACTGTGGTTTGCACAGAAGTCCAAAAACTGAACACCACTCGGGTTCAGATCAGAGAGCTCCAGGTCTTACTGTCGTTGCCCACGTGAGCGTTGAAGTCCCCCAGTAGGACAATAGAGTCTCCAGGAGGAGCACTTTCAAGCACCCCTTCCAAGGACTCTATGAAGGCTGGGTATTCTGAACTGCTGTTCGGTGCATAAGCACAGACAACAGTCAGGACCCGTTCCCCAACCCGAAGGCGTAGGGAAGCGACCCTCGCATCCACCGGGGAAAACCCCAACATACAGGCGCCGAGTCGAGGGGCTATGAGAAAGCCCACACCTGCCCGCCGCCTCTCACCATGGGCAACTCCAGAAAAGAAAAAATTCCAGCCCCTCTCAAGGAGATTGGACCCAGAGCCCAAGCTGTGTGTTGAGGTGAGCCCGATTATATCTAGCCAGTATCTCTCAACCTCGCGCACCAACTCAGGCTCCTTCCCCGCCAGTGAGGTAACGTTCCAAGTTCCAAATGTTCCAAAAGCCAGTTTCAGCAACCAAGGATCAGAACGCCAAGGCCCATGCCTTCGGACACTGCCCGATCCACAATGCACCGCACCCCTACTACTGCCCCTCCCATCAGTGGTGGGTCGATGGGAGGGGCGACTTATGTAGCTCCTTCGGGCTGGGCCCGGCCGGGCACCATGAGTGAATGCCCGGCCACCAGACGCTCGCTGGCGAGCCCCTCCCCCAGGCCTGGCTCCAGGGTGGGGCCCTGGTAACCCTGATCCGGGCAGGGTACACAAGTCCTGCTTTGTTGTCCTCATAGGGGTGGTTATGGATCACACTTTGTCTGGCCTGTCACCTAGGACCAGTTTGCCATGGGAGACCCTACCAGGAGCTTTTGCTCCAGACAACATAGCTCCTAGGGTCCTTCAAGCACACAAACCTCTCCACCATGATAAGGTGGTGATCCATGGAGAGGCAAAGTATTTTCATTTCATTTTATATTGACATTGTTCATAGAGCTTAGTGACTGTGTCATCACCTGGAACAGTTCAGTTTTTCATTAAACCATAGTACAGAGGTATCAGAATCTAATATGTGATTAGATGATCACTAACCCTCCCCTTAACTCCATAATGCAAATAGGGTGAAAAGCTAAAGAACTCTGCCAGATCAGAACTGTGAGAGCATTTCAGAGACAATAACATGGTTTGGAGTAACACTTGGGGAGTGTGCAAAAACGTGTTTTATTCATGTGTGAAATTCATGTGACTTTCTGTATCCTGTATTAGACACTTGGGTAACAAATGTTGTGCATCTGGTGGTGGTCCACTAAAACTAGGCTTGTCTGGTCTTGTCAAGGCAGCAGCTTCAAAATTTTGCATTCTTATGCAGACATGTATGGGGGTAGGATGCGTGGTGGGAAGTGTTTCTCTTTATCTACCAGTGAGAAACCAGTGTTTCTCAGTCCTCGCCCTAGAGGCCCACTCCTCCCATATCAATCCTTTACTAAGACAAACTTTTTGTAGTAAAGCAGGGCGAGCGCTACAATATGCAGGAGAGGACCAAGTTTGGAGAACACTGATCTGAACTGTTTGCACTGCCTTTAGAACTATGTTTTTAAAGCTGTTCTATGTAAGATTCTTTCTAGTTAACATTGAAGGAAGTATCATTACCCAAGAGAACAAAGTAAACTAAGTTTAAAGTGAGTTCTGAAATTTTATACACTATATTACCAAAAGTATTTGCTTGTCTGCCTTCACATGCATATGAAATTGAGTGAGATCCCATTCTTAATCATGAGGTTTAATCAATTCCGATTCAGAGGCTGTGATACAATCAATGCATCTTTTTTTTAATACACACTGTGTGATGACTTGGTACTTTTAAAGCAAAGCATTTGTAATGATCCATAATGCATTTACTTCCAGTAACTTATTAATAAATCAAATCCATTGAATTGAACTAGAAGGCTCTCATTCACTGCTTTTGTTTGGAGCACATTAGATATTAGATATTATAGATAGGGATAGGCTCTTGCCTCAAGTGGAATAGTTCAAATATCTCGGGGTCTTGTTCACTAGTGTTGGTACAAGGGAGCGGGAGATTGACAGGCGGATTGGTGCTGGGTCAGCAGTGATGCGGGCTCTTTACCAGTCTGTTGTGGTAAAGAAAGAGCTGCGCCATAAGGGAAGGCTCTCGATTTACCGGTCGATCTACATTCCCACCCTACCTATGGTCATGAGCTTTGGGTAATGACCGAAAGAATAAGATCGTGAATACAAGCGGCCGAAATGAGTTTCCTCCGCAGGGTGTCTGGACTCTCCCTTAGAGATAGGGTGAGAAGTTCGGTCATCCGGGAGGGACTCGGAGTAGAGCCGCTGCTTCTTCACGTCGAGAGGAGCCAGCTGAGGTGGTTCGGGCATCTGGTTAGGATGCCTCCTGGACGCCTCCCTCGGGAGGTGTCACAGGCAAGTCCACCTGGGAGGAGACCACGGGGAAGACCCAGGACACACTGGCGTGACTATATCGCCCAGCTGGCCTGGGAGTGCCTCGGAATCCCCCTTGGAGAGCTAGTGGAAGTGGCTGGGGAAAGGGAGGTCTGGGCCTCATTGCTTAGGATGCTGCCCCCACGACCACGGAGAAGCGGAAGATAATGGATGGATGGATGCCACTGCGATCAAATGCGTAGTTACGGTGAAATAAGATCCAGTGGGAGTGGATGTCTATGCAGCACGTTACAGCCATCCTGCCTGTTTTCTTTTGTGATTTTTATAACTTCAGATTTCGTTGTGTTGTAGAGTCAGGGGTCAGTAAAATATCTGTGAGACGGGATGTGAGCAACAAGGCGCGAAAGCCCCGTTTCTCAACAAACTGGCATGCAGACTGCAGGTCACTTAGCAGCACAGTCTCTCCTGGCTAGTAGCGAACAAAAATTTGGAGATTAATGGACTTATTCTCATTTATAAGCACATGAGTTGGTTTTCTGGAATGTTAAATCTGCAACGAGAGACTGTCAAACACTAAAAAGTTGCGAAGATGAAGTCGCTTCTCTTTCAAATTTTTCAATTCCAGCTTAAATCTTCCAGAAGCGCATTTGTGAGGTCAGACACTGATGTTGGACGAGGCCTGGCTCGCAGTCTCCGCTCTAATTCATCCCAAAGGTGTTCTGTCGGCTTGAGCTCAGGACTCTGTGCAGGCCAATCAAGTTCTTCCACACCAAACTCGCTCATCCATGTCTTTATGGACCTTGCTTTGCGCACTGGTGCACAGTCATGTTGGAAAAGGAAGGGGCCGTCCCCAAACTGTTCCCACAAAGTTGGGAGCATGAAATTGTCCAAAATCTCTTGGTGCTGAAGTGTTAAGAGTTCCTTTCACTGGAACTAAGGGGACAAGCCCAACTCCTGAAAAACAACACCACAACATAATCCCCTCCTCCACCAAACTTTACACTTGGCACAATGCAGTCAGACGAGTATTGTTCTCCTGGCAACTGCCAAACCCAGACTTGTCCATCGGATTTCCAGACAGAGAAGCATGATTTGTCACTCCAGAGAACACACCTCCACTGCTCTAGAGTCCAGTGGTGGTGATTTACACCGACACTTTGCATTGCGCTTGGTGATGTAAGGCTTGGATCCAGCTGCTCGGCCATGGAAACCCATTCCATGAAGCTCTCTACGCTGTTCTTGTCCGACCATTTTGTGGCTGAGTTGCTGTCATTCCCAATAGCTTCCACTTTGTTATAATTCCACTAACAGTTGACTGTGTAATATTTAGTAATGAGGAAATGTCACGACTGGACTTGTTGCACAGGCAGCGTCCTATCACTGTGCCATGCTGGAATTCACTGAGCTCCTGTGAGTGACCCATTCTTTCACTAATGTTTGTAGAAGCAGTTAAAGCTACCAGTAGGAGTTGTAGCTGAGATGTTGCTGTACAGTCCCACTTTGTTCCGTCACAGCAATGCCGGAAGTACGGGACAGGGGCAACTGTGCCGGTACACTCAGCGGGACAGCGCTACTGTGCCGGTACACTCAGTGGGACAGCGCTACTGTGCCGGTACACACAGCAGGACAGCACTCTCTGTGCCGGTACACACAGCGGAACTGCGCTCTCTGTGCCGGTACACACAGCGGAACGGCGGTCTCTGTGCCGGTACACACAGCGGAACGGCGGTCTCTGTGCCGGTACACACAGCGGAACTGCAGCTGCCCCAGTAGATTTATGTTGAAACACATCAATTCACAAGCCATGTCACGTTGTACCAATTATATTTTAGACTGTATATGTTGTATTTTTACATTTTACTATGTGAAATATGGGTTTAAATGCAGTTACAGAAAGTGAAGTGGGTATTTGTCTCTGTTTTCCCCCAAATATAAATGGAGATTTAAGCTAGTTTAAAAGGTTTTAACACATGAAAAGTATATTAAATGCATTTATATAACAGTTCTGCCCACACAATCTATTAAAAAGCCTTACATGTGTCTTTTTCCATCTCACAGCATGCTTTTCTTACAGTTGTGGTCAGTTTCCCTGTACAGGGATTAAATCTAGTTCTAGACACCTGTTTTCCATTTAAAGAGAATTACAGTCCAAACCTACTCTTAATCCCTCTCTGGGAAACCGTGTATGATTCTGCTGAACGCTGTTTGCTGGTAAAGATAATGTTTGCTTTACAGCTATAACTTGTCGTTAATAAACTATCCTTGACGTCACAGTCATGATGCTCTGCAAGCCCAACAAACACCACGTGATTTTTCTCATTGTAAAGCATGAACCAGGCGCTAGCGTACTGTAAGTCGGATGTAAATGTATATATATAATAAGTGTTTAATGAAACATAAAAAGGTTTACACCGACGTTTAAACTGAGTTGAGTCACATGATTGTACAGGCTATGTCAGTTTTGTGATCATGTCAGGTAAGGCGTAGTCCAGCATAACTAATCTGTTTAGCCTGTTAGATTATATTTTTATGTATATGTAATGTTTGTATAATTAGACTATACTGACATTGATTATTGGGGAAACCGGAAAAAGTACCGAATTTGCATCAGTGACAGAACTGAAAAAAAAAGCAAACACTTCACAATGCCCCTACTGCAAGAAGACGACAATCTGCTCGGAAAGACATCTTTGGTCTAAACATTTGAGATTTGCCATATATTATGCAGATAAAAATGAAGGTAAGCATTGAATCACGTTTTTTGTAATATTTACCTTTATATTGTTTGCTATGAGAGTTACATTAGAGAGGATCTCCAAACGTAAACCATTTTACGTTTCATGTTTACGTTTGTGTAAATTTGATTGGTTTATGTGTTAATACAAGTAAGGTAACTTTATTTTGAGCGGTGCTTTTCAGATTAAATATTAAACGGACTCTCCGTAACATCAACACGATATCAATGATGTAGCACAAGTGAATCATCTGAATACTTTGAGTAGATTATTGACATTTTAATTAACTACATAATGTTTTTTTTAATCTGTCAAATTCAGTTGTTTCTCCCTTTAAGTGACAAAGTTTATATTTGTAGATGTTAACCTGAAAACTCACTGAACATGTAACAGATCTAATACACACCATCTCAACATCCTAAACAAGCAGTTACAGACACACCGCTGACACCATTCTGTAACTGAATCTTAACTGGATTAGCTTTTGGTTTATTTTATGATTAGGGCCAGGGAAAGAGTTTTTAGGTTTTGGGGTGAACTTCAGGTTAGGATTAGGATACAGCTTCTGTGAATATGTTGCTGTTACACTTTTATTAATCATCTACAAAGGACCACTCAAACTAAAGTGTTATTAAAATAAAAAAATCAGAGGTTACATTATAATTGACTAAGCAGGTAAATTCCAAAAGAATATGTGAGGCCCTTTAAACTAACATTCAAACACAATTAGCTGTCACATACACTATAAAACCTCTTACACTCATTAACACACTTTCACACACATCACCAAAACTAGTACACACACTGCCAAAATCTCTGACAGTGATATTTAATTCTGTTATTGGGATTATGACAGCTATAGTGTGTTTAGTGTATAAAAGAGTGTAAAAGAGCTTAGAAAAGAGCTTAGAAAAGCTTAAGAGAAGTTGCAGCCACGTTTTTGACCACAAAAAGGTCAACTTCTTTAATTTTAACATCATGCCGCAGTCTGAAGAAGAAAGATCACCAATGCTTCAGTTACACTGATATTAGTCATTCCCTTGCTTCTTTAGACTGCTTCATGGTGGATGAATAGTCCCACTGTGGTCTTGAAGTTGTCTGCAAATTTTCTGTGTAAGTCAATCAGAAACCATGATTATAAAACTGTCTCACACACATTGTCAAAGTCTCACAAGCTCTATACTCTCTGGCATGCTAATCATGCACTGTCACACAAACTACCAAGCTCTCTCACACTCAATAAAGCGTGAGTGTTAAGAGCATTTTATGTGTGTAGGAGGTTTCTTAAGAGTTTGGCTTGTATGTGTAAGAGACTAGATAATATGTGTAAGAGAATAGGATAAGAGAAGTTTGAATATTGGCCTATTAGACCTCTCATATAATAGTCTAATAGACTATAACTACTAAAATATAATTTCTTTTCAGACAGATTCACAATACCATGCATGTGTGCAGAGGTTAAGGATTCAATAAGAAGTCACTGGCATTGCCCCCAGTGTGGGAAAATTATTCTTAAGCATTCAAACTTTGAAGTTCATTTAAATTCTCATGGTATGTATAAGAATCATTACTAATTCCTTTTAAAAACATGTTACTTATTGCTGGCAAAAATAATTCAATGTTTAATAATAATTAACTGTTACATTAGACACAACTAATTTAAACCTTTCATATACATTGCAGGCTGTTTCACCAAAAAGGTAGAAAAAACAGGTAAGTGTTCTGCTCTGCATATAACAATATACAAAGAAACAAAAAACAATAATCTGACCTAGGGCCTACCTAGCAACATAGATAGATACATATATAGATTTCCACAAAAAATATCTGTAACCAAGCAAAAGAAAAGCCTATATAATGCTCCAGAAAGCCTATATAATTCCTTGAGTGGTAATATGTTCTCTATTTCTTATGCAACATTTACAATTAAGTGTGACTTTCAAAGCTATGTGACATAAATACCTTTAATTAATCCATAATGTGTGATTCATTCTTTATTAGAGCCATTGGAGCAAACATCAAAACTACAAGAAGAGGCTATAAAAAAAGAACCTGATAGTGAAGTGAAATGTCACACATGCCACATCACATTTTCAAGTGAATACAATTTCAGAAGGCACCAAAATGTAATCCATGCAAGTGTGACAGAACCCATATTTTGCATTGATGAGAAGAGGGGGATTTTCTTCACTGCCAAGGATAAAACTGGAATTCCTGTTCCCATCCATGTCATGAAATCAAGTAATTGCATGTGAAGTTGATAATTGTAAGCAATACATGGATATAGCAGAAAGAAGTGGAAGACCAGGGAGAGAATGCCTTCACCTCAGCAGAGTACAGACAGCATCAGTTCATATTCCTCCAGCTGTGCTTAAGGAAGATTATCTTCAAAACATAATGGATAAAGGCTTGATGTCTTTATCCAGGGTCAATGAATGCATCAAACTGAAAAATCAATCGGGTCACTTTTGACACTGAAACTGGGCAATGATGTTGCCGGTGCAAAGGCAGAAGTAATGCCACCCGATGTGTTCATCGTTACCTATGCATGTGGTGGATTTTTCAAGAACGGCAAGACTTACTTAGGCACTTTGATGACACAGACAGTGACATGGAAGTGGATGAAAACTCTGAGACAACTTCAAAAGAAACTAAAGGGCATCTAGACTCAGCAGACATTATAAAGACGATAAGTTACTTGATGAAGCATAAACGGATTCCTGAAGAACTTTCTGACAATTTCTGTGTGGTTAGGGAGGTGCCCAAGAAGTTTGAAACACTAGAATCCATCTGTCCTTACTGCCCTGGACCTACACCACCCGAGCTCTCACCTCCAAAACTCTTTACCAAAGAAGCAGTTGTATATGGACTTTGTTCTGTTACCAAAGGTTTGTATTATTAGATTTAATTATCTTTAGTTGCTAGAATTTGCAGTGCTGCTAGTATTATATGACAACTAACAAAAAAATGTAACCTTTTAGGAGTTAATGTCTACATCAAGGATTGTCCAGTCTGCAAAACAACAGTTAGATTTCAAGAGTATAAATCTGGATTTCACAATTACAACAACCAAGTCTTCCTGACCACCCAGCTTTGCCTTACTTTAACAGCTGCACTTAAGGTAGGAGTTTAATGAAACTAGATAATAGACTGTATTTTGCATCTAGTTAGTTTGTCCTTTAAAGTGATTAGACTGATCTAATTGTGAAAGTTTTACTTTTAATTTACAGAACCACACAGCAATTGGTCGGACTCTTTCAATCATGGAAGATTTAAGTGGCTGCAAAGTCCCCCATGATACAATAAGAAATGCCTTTTTCCATTTCTCTGCATTGAGGGATTACAGTTATGGGTTCTTTTGTTATCGCTGTGGACACCACCCTTCGATACTTGTTGTTGATGCAAACTGGAAGGTTGCATTTGACATTCCAGGTATATATACACTCTAAGCAAAAGGAGTTCAGTTTAGCACTGAAAATGCTTCTTTGACTGATGACAGCTGATAAAAACACTTTTGGATGATTCTTTATAGAGCAATGATTAAACGGTATTTCATATTCAAATATTTCATAAGCTACATTCAGAAGTTGGGTGTTGTATGAGGCTGTAACACTTCTTTCCAGTCTAATAGACAATGTAATTTTAAACCCTTATAATAAAAGAAGCTGAATTCAGTTTTTTTCTACTGAAAAAATCTTACAAATCTGGGCTATAAACGGTCTCTTCAGTGATAAACTGCAAAAATTATTTTTATAAAGTAATACAAAGAGAGTCTAAGATTTTTGGCTTTCAGCAGCAAATTGTAAGCATATAGCAAAATGTGTGATCATAAAACACATTTTCTGTTTATTTGAGGAAAGGTTTTACAAAATAAATAAATAAACGAATTGCATTTATTTCATGCAGTAACTGAATAATTTGTCTTATGATTCGGTAACGCAAAATTCAGATGGAATAACCAAAATACATCCTAGAGAATAAGAAATTAAGAAAAGTGTGTGTGTTTTTCTTCTATGTCTGTGGCTCATAAACCTTGGACCTGGAGGCCCCTCTGCCCTGAACATTTTAGTGTTTTCCCTGCTCTAACACATCCACTTCAACTAAGTCTTGGTAATTTATTGCGCAGTCAGATGAGGTGTGTTAGGAGCAGGGAGAACTAAAATGTACTGAGCATGGAGCCTTAAAGTGTTTGGAATCATTGATATATGTGCTTACTCCATGTTTTAGCATTGAAGAAACCTGATCCTGACACAGTGAGAGCTGAAGACCTTTGTGTAAATATGAAAGCAAAGTGGCAGAACTTGGAAAATGAGATGATTGCTTCTGGATTTTGCACTGGTAATTAAAATATAATGCAGTATAATGTTTGCAATGTGGCAGTGTTTTTTAAATTCTGCTGGTGGTGACCCCACTGTACTGCATTCTTTCAAGTATTTCTTGACTCAGCACACCAATTCAGCTCCTTATCAGCTTTAAAATCAGTTGATGAGAAAAATCAGGAGTGTCTGGTCAGGGAATATGTGAAATCTTGAAATGCTAATGTTAGAGCATTATATTTTACTGTCTATTATTTATTGTTGTTTTCTTTATTTGCTTTAGGTGGAAGAACACACAATCCCTTTTCAAGCATATTGACATATTCTGAGTTGGCACCTTGGATTGGAGAGAGTACTAGAGCTGGAGATATAGTTCCCAAAACAGAAATACTGAAGGGACTATGGCAGAAAAGTAATATGGGTAAAAAAGGCAAGGTGGCCAACACAGAGATTACATTCTAGATTTGATTAAAAAAAAAAAAGGTTGAGTATACATATTTAAACAATATTCATTTAAATATCTAGATTATGATAATGAAAAGTATATGATTAAGAAATGTGTGCTTCATCTTTCCATAGGTACAGAAAGCAGAACTTGTCTCAGCTTGCGAAGCACTGGGTGTTTCAACAGAGGGAACAAGAGAGGACATCCTGAACCGGCTACAAGAACTCCTACTCTACAAAGACATTTATCCAAAAATGTCTTTCTATTCTATTCTATTCTATCCAAAAATGTTTGTGAAATTGCAGAAAGCTGGGGGTAAGTGTAATATAAAATCAATAAATATGGCATTATACACAAAATGTTTTAGTAAGTATTGTATGGATCTGTGTCTTTTTTACATGTCTCTTGTCAACATTCAATTGTTTATTACTGCTCCCCTTTGTGGTGGCAAGAGTCTGCAAGGGACCATGCTGATGCCCTCCTGAGCTTTCAGCACCCCCCAAATGTTTACATTTGTGACGTAGCAGGCCGTGTAGCAAGACACCTCAATAACAGGACAGAACAAGGTTTTTTTCAGCCATACGATGGAAAACTTTGTGAAGCTACAGAAGAAAATATTGAAAAGGCATTAAAGAAAACATTACAGATTTGCATTCAAGACCCCATCCAGTGACAGGAACTAATGAATGCTACAGCCTCTATGATCGATTTCACCAGAAAAATCAAAAACGCCCAGAAGAGAGACTGAGAAGTCTAGATCTTGTTCCAGAGCTTCGCTCCACTGTAAACACAGCGGTGGCAGAGCAACTTAATCGAGAACTGGCCTCAAGTCGGTACTTTCTTTGCATTATGAAGGACAGGCATTTCATGTTTTCCTTGAGACTCATGTTCCACCTACATAATCAGAAGGTAAATCAGAAATTCAAAGAAGACATGATGAGAATTGCATTGGACCCATTAGAAGTAGACAGCAGTGGAAGACTTGGTATTTCTGGAACAGGTTTGTGTAACTGTTATTTGCATTTCATATTTTGAATCAATAAAAAGGTGAGGAAATAGTGAAGTATTGTTTAAATTATAATTGGCAGCAATCAAGAAAGAAGGGGTAAAGGAAGGTATGGAAATTAAAGGATTACCCCTAGAAGAAGAAAACAGCAAGAGCTGGCAGCATTTTTCAGTTGGTCTTTTTCCAATTAACCAATCAAATGAGGTACATTAACTTTTTGTTAAATAAATGTAAAAAGTAAGCAAAACAGAATGTATAACTATGTAACTGTCTGTTAAAATGTTGTAATATTTATAATGTTTAGGAAATATTAGCAGTCCTTTTTGCTGAAGAAAAAGAGGAGCAACTGACCACAATAAGGATTGCAAACTCAACAGCCAACCTTCATGATCTGAAAAGTTTGTGCCCCCCTGAAATAATGTGCACTGAGCAACGGTCAACTGGAAAAGTCAGAATGTCTTGGCTGACAGATAGCGTGAGCATTAATCTCACAAGCACATTTTATGACAACAGAAAACAACTTTAAGATCAAAGAATGAACTGAGCTTTCTTTTTTACAGGTAGTAGACACAAGACTTTCTCAGTTGGTGGAAGGAACAGAGAATGTAAATTGTTCTTATTTAAATATTACTGCTAAAGTTAATAAGTTCAAAAAATTTTTTAATGATGCTAAATGTGATTTTATTCCAGGTCATCCTTATTCCAACATTTAATTTTATACTCTAGTGGAGAGACTGGCAAAAGAACAAAGCCATTCAAGATGTGCATCTAAAATGCATAAAGGTATTCTCTGATTACCTAAAAGTGTCAATATTGACTGCATACCCTGTGAAGTTCTGTACTGCATTTTCCAATAAATCCATACTTCATTTTAATTGTAGGAAGTAAAGGAAAACTCAAAAGTGCTCATTCCCCGTGTGGTGGACACAAAACCCCAGAATCTGGAAACCACTTTATTTTGTGGGTGAGTATAGTTGTTTGGAAAAAGAGAAGTGGTATTATGTGTTTTTAACAGAAGTCTTGGCCCTGATAACAAAAATAATTTTTACTTTTATTGTTTTTAGGTCTTTGATGGTCTGACATCTGAAATCAGACTATATGATTCTTTGGGGAAAAATAAAACAATTGAAGCCCAGGACATGGAATTGTTATGGTGCATATTTTTATGTCTACCTTAACATAGCTACATATTTCTATTCTTTCTAGATCTTGTTTATTGTATATTATTTGGTACAGTCGTTTAACTACTTCTGTTTATATACTGTATTATAAAATTAAATATGACTAGACTGAATTCTAATGCATTATAATGCAGGTGTAGACTGATTGTTCATAAGCTTTGTTAATATTAACTAAAGATGCATAGATCCCAGTCGTCAACACAGTATGTTACTAATAGTTTAAGTTTAAATAATTTAAGCTTTAAGTTTAATCATATTTAGCCAATGTCTTTACAAATGGTTGCAACAACTTTTCCCGACAGATTCATCTGCTGCATCCACAATCTAGAATGTTGTTTTTAATATATATATATATATATATATATATATTTTTTTTTTTTTTTTTTTTTTTTTTTTCCCCAGTAATGCATTTCAGAACATTTGTGATTTGGGCACTTGGACAATAAAGAGTCCAGCCCAATGGAAGCAGTCTGATTCAGATAACTGTGGGGTATTTTTTTGCACAGTAAGTATCTATCAATACATACACACACACACACACACACACACACATATATATATATATATATATATATATATATATATATATATATATGTACAAGTTATATTCTATGTGAACATAGATGGCAGAACTGGAAGTTAGAAGAATCAAAGCTGCAAATGAGACTCTGTTTCAAAAACAGTTACTTCACCAGAAGCTGTTCTGCCAGTAAGTTGATGGTTTATTTATTTATTCATTTATAAAATCAGCATCTTCTATTAAAATGTCAACTTGTGTGAGTGACAACACTACATTTTAATTATTGTTTATTATAGAGACTTGCAACACATGATACAGATTGCTTGGCTCGCAAAATTTATGCATGCACATACCAGAGAATGACTGGACATAGAGCAGAGAGGTACATTGTACATATTCCTCAACAAAATTTTCATTCAAACGTTCATAAAACCATTGTTCTGACTATTTTAATTGTTGTGATCTGGTACAGATCCCTATATCCAGATGTTTCTAAATTCACCTGGGTACAGTGTGAAGTCTGTGAAAAGTGGTTACACACAGATTGTGCTGGTGTACAGCAAGAAGACCTCCTGAACAAAAGCTTTAAATGTGGATGTGACAAACCTTACCCTTACCCACATACAAAGTAAGTAACTGCTCCAAGTTATGATGGACATATGGCAAACTGTATTAAACATGCTCACTGTAGGAACATCCACTTAATGAATTAATTATGTTTGCTTACAGGCTCCTCTCAATTCTTCAGAAAGGTGTGGGAGGCTTGATCAGTGATGAGGAAATCCAGGTAATTACAATGCTTCCAATTATTCTTCTTATTCTTATATTTTCTGATGTCATGCCTTTAATACTTTTAAAGGTTTTCAAACCTGTCAGTTATGCTTGAAGAATATCTTTTCTTTTTTCAAATCTCTATTTAGTCAGTTGACTTACGATGTAGACATTTATATTTTTTACTCCATAATTTGTAAATAATTTATTTCATTATTCAGTTTTTACATTTAAAGTAGATGACTTCAATATTATGTTTGTAACTTGTGAACCTTTTTAAACCATGTGCTATTTTTTCATCTATTCTTTTCACCATTTAATTATGTTATTAACTTTTGAGAAACATATTTGTGAGAAGGTTCACTATATTTACTTATACTTACTTATTTTACTTTTTTTACTTATACTTAGCTGCATCTTTTAATTAAGGTACATTTTTAACCGCACATTCCACCTCCACATTTAACCCATCCGTGAAGTGAAACACCACATACACACTAGTGAATACACACACACTAGGGGGCAGTGAGCACACTTGCCCAGAGCGGTGGGCAGCCCTATCCATGGCACCAGGGGAACAGTTGGGGGTTAGGTATCTTGCTCAAGAATACCTCAGTCATGGACTGTCAGCACTGGGGATCGAACCGGCAACCTTCCGGTCACAGGGTCAGTTCCCTAACCTCCAGCCCATGACTGCCTGTGGGCTGTGGAGCAGTGGGAATGTGAAGGAGATTCATCTAGTACCATTGTGATGAGTTGGAGTGCCATTTGTGACCAGGAATTAATTATCTGACATCAGTACCTGACCTCACTAATGCTCTTATGGCTGAATGCAATCAGATTCTCTCACTAATGTCAAGTGTAAAGCCTTACCATAACAGTAGAAACACTCACTGCAATAGAGGGGGGACAAACTTGTTCATACTTTTGGACAAAACGTTGGATATGCAGGTGTCTACAAACTTTTGACCAAATAGTGTAGTTTAACATTTGGCACTGCACTGCTGTAACTGTTGATACACTTAGTAGTGCTGTTAGGGTCTTTCCGTTTTTCAACTGAATGTAAATAAATGTTTCATACCATAAACTATATTGTCAATACAGGGCTTTAAGTTTTTGTGACACTGACTGTTTTCTTGACTTGCAAATATTGTAGTCCTGTAAATAAATATCAGGTTAATTTCATTTCTTTGGCTAATTATGCAACATTTTTCAATAGGCGTTACATAGGCAATTGTCCAGTGGTGCAAAGAAGTCAGCACGAATGTTCCTTTGGAGCCATCATAACAAGTGTATGAAGCTCCGGACCACACTTAGGCCTAGACTGCACAAATTTAGTACTGAACGGGTGCGTCTTTGATAACTTGACTGCTGCAGTTCACCATAAGTACATTTTCCTTTTTCACTCCTGTATATTTAATTGAACGTTTTCATATATTTTTGGTTACTTTTTAGATTGATGAGCTGTATGAAAAAATTCAGACAGCTTTGTGCTTGAACAAAAAAGACCTCAGAAGTGTTGACTTTATTCTAGATGTTATGCTGCCAGAGGTAGGAAGTTCAATAATTACAGTATGTCTCATTTACACAATCTAATTTTACACTGCTAAATATAATGTTAAACTGCTAATAATTTTATTTCTAATACCACTGCAGGTGACTCTAGAAATACTGTGCAAACATGAAGGCTTTCACCGATACCAAGGAGAGATGTCTCTTGCTACTTCAGGTGTCATTATTTGAAGAAGAAAGGGTAGCTTTATATATACAGGTTGAATCAAAAGACACAGGACACCATTTTATTTTATTTTTTATGCTGTATCAAGCCTCCACGGTGCAGTGCTGAAGGTAGTGTTTGTTGCAGATTTTCTCAGCATACACAATTTGTTTGAGATTACCCCAGAGATAAAAGTTGATAATAAAATAAATAAAAAAATAAATAAATAAAACTTGTCCTGTGACTTTTGACTCATCCTGTACAGTGTGCACATATGACTGTAATTATTCTTTGAGGCATTTTATTTTATTAAGCTGTAATGTGAAATAGTATTCACCTTTTGTTTGTTATATTTTAATATTTTTATTTATTGACTTTTTAAAAGTTGGCTTGTAAAATGTGTAATACATGCAATTGAACAATTTAATGTTAAATAAATAGCTCATAGTCCAAAGGTTGTTTGATACTTTAATGCTTAGCACACAACACTAATACTAAAAAGTCAATTTTACCTTTTAGAAGGCAAAATAAATGTCACTGTTTACCCAGCTCCAATCATGGGGAATAATAGGATTTCTCATTCAGCCAGATAATTTATGGTCAAAGTTCAACTGTACAAAAGGAATAGTTCTCAGCTCTTCTCAAATTATCAGGGTTAACACTGTGTACCGGCACAGAGACCGCTGTTCCGCTGTGTGTACCGGCACAGTAGCCGCTGTCCCGCTGTGTGTACCGGCACAGTTGCCGCTGTCCCGTACTTCCGGCATTGCTGTGACGGAACAAAGTGGGACGGCACAGCAACATCTCGGCTACAACCGGCTCTCTCAACCATAGCGATGGCTATAGTTTTTCCATTCGAGCTAACAGGCTAAAGCTAGCGGAGGCTACAGTTTCTCCTTTCGAGTTAACAGGTTAAAGCTAGTGGTTGTTAAAGCTAGCAGAGACTACAGTATGTCCATTTGAGCTAACATGTTAAAGCTAGCAGTGGTTAAAGCTTGCGGGGGATATAGTTCGTCTATTTGAGCTAACAAGCTAAAGCTAGCAGAGGATATAGTTTGTCTATTTGAGCTAACAGGCTAAAGCTAGTGGTAGGTAAAGCTAGCAGAGACTATAGTTTGTCCATTCAAGCTAACAAGCTAAAGCTAACGGAGGCTATAGTTTGTCCATTCGAGCTAACAGGCCAAAGCTAATGGTAGGTAAAGCTAGCAGATACTATAATTTGTCCATTCAAGCTAAAGCTAGCGGAGGCTATAGCTCATGACCAGCTCATTCACTGTGCTTTGATTAACCACACTCATTTTTAGGACAAATGTATTTTAACAGTTCATGTACATTTTCATTTTGTCAATTTATTTACACTGGCTAACAATTATAAACAGGTTCTTTTCATATGTTTCAGCTGAGCTTTTAATACAATGAATATCACCAAGCTCAAAAGTTAGTGTTTATCCCTTAGTACAGGTGTGCCTTAGGGTTCATTACTGTCTCTGTGGCTATTTTCTCTACACGAATCAGACTTTTCACAGTGAATGTTAAAACTGAAATATGCAAATGATATGATATATCATTTGCATATTGCATATACATATACATATGTAACCTAGCTATGTTTACTACAGATCACAGCATGTTAAATAATCTTTGGACCTTATTCCACACCCCAGCCTCATGCTCAGAAATGAGTACTGTGTCAGAGCTGTACTGTCTTGTTTATTGTGCCTAATGTCTGTTTTATTTATTGTATTCATTGTGTTTTGCACACTTATGTCTGCACTTGTTCTGTGTTGCACCGTGTTGTTCTTGGAGGAATGTAATTTCACTCCACTGTGTTCTTGTACATATATAGAACGACAATGAAAGCCTCTTGACTTGACTTGATCAAATGGTGCTGAACAGCTCTTATGATTTAGTTACCACTCATATTCAGTAGTAACATCTCTAGGACTTTCCAGACAGCCTACAGCGATGCTTTCTCCCCTAAAATTGGTGCATTAATTGTAAACAGTCTTAAGCATTCTGTCCAGCTCCTGATGTTCTTACCAATGGGAGAGGTTGTCTGTGTCTATCTAGATACTCCAGAGAAAACTATGCTGACAGAATAATTTTCTATTGAGCCTTTTGTTTCCACTCAAACCTCAACAATGAAATCTGGAGAAATCTCTGTATGTAAGGGACAAGGCCCAAAAACAGTTGCTGGCCATGATATTTCTTAAGATTATGATGTAAATTAAAGATTCTCAAAATTAAAATGCCATGTATTATGCAGGATAAACCATAAATAAAGGCCTAGCACATTGGAGTAAGTGCCCTAAAACAAGCTTCCTCAGTAGGGCGTAAGAGAGAAGACAAACACTTTATAGGGAGTGAGTGAACTTGTGAACCTTTCAAGGCCAAAAACCGAGATGGAGAAATGCCAGCAATTATGCTAGAATGTGTTAGAATGTGCTTGGCACAATGTTTTTTAAAAAAAGGATTCAAACTAGACTTGGAGATAATGGTTCACACAAGACCCCATTTGATAGACATGTGAAGGTCAATTTGGATATCATGGTGGTTTTGTGAAATCAGGAGATGACAAAAAAGAGGTGGGGTGATGTCACCCCCACCTTCACCTAGGGTATAAAACATGAATACAAACTCTGTATATTTGGGAGTGTCATCCAATGGGCTTTGGAATACATTCTCCATGCTCAAGAAATAAAGGACCTGCACTTCTGAATTCTGAAGAGTCTTCTCGTATTTTTTAGTTTTTCGATTCTTTTTATTTTCTTTCAACAAACAATTGAATTTGTTTTATTTCACAAACCATAGATAGTACTTAGGCTTGGTGGTCAAACAAGTGTTGAGCCACGACAATTTGAATGTTTTAAACAATCTGAATGTTTTAATGCTATTGTAAGGGGGAGTGAGGAGGCGGACACACACGCTGAGATGAGCAAGATTTATTACAGGCAAATCCAGGGTCATAGTCAAAACGGTCCAGGGTCAAAGAGCCAACACGGAGAAAACGAGGTTCAGACACGACAGACCAGAATACAATGAACAACACAGAGATTCAAGCGAAGCCAACAAACAGAACAATACATCGAACAAAGACTGGCAAACACAGGGCTTAAATACACAGGGATAATGAGGGTCAGGTGAAAACAATCAGGGGTGGAGTAACCAAACAGGGGGGAGGACTTAAACCAAAACAAATGCACGTGGACAAACCAAAAAGGCACATGGAGTGGGAGGAGCCAATCGTGACAGCTATGTGCTAAAGATGATGAGCAAAACTTTTCACAGTCTAGTGAACCCCTCCTCATCTTTACTTCTAAAAGACTCAGACCCTCTGAGATGCTCTTATTTAGAATCATTTTACTGACCTGTTGCCAATCAACCACCAGTGTGTTTTTTTTTTGCATTACACAACTTTACCAGCATTTCGTCCCTCCATACCAATTTTTTTGGAACGTGTTGTTGGCATCAAATTCAAAATAGGCAAATATTTTAAAAAACAAAATCTCTGTTTCAACATTCATATGTTGTCTTTGTAATATTTTCAATGAAATATTGGTGTGACAGAACAAACAAACTAGTTTCCCTAGTTAAATCTATTTCCCTTCATATTTACCTCTTCTTTCAGTCTCAATCCGTCCCTGCTCTAGTCTTGCAATAGTTCATACACTATCTCTCTCACCATTTTATGAGCTAATGCTGCTGTTTACTTCTCACTGCAATCCCAGCCCTTGCTGGCATGGTACATACTATCACCATTTACAGTTAAAGAATACTACTGGATTTCATATCATATTAGCAGCAGGTTTAGAACATACATAACTTACATGATTTGCAGTACTTCCAGGTCTGGGAAAAGACCCAAGCTCTTTTTGGGCTGTCCTTAAATGATGCCTGGGGAAAATACATTCTCAGTAAAAACCCTGTTGGAGTGATCCATTTGGAGGGGGGAGGGGGGTGTTCATCGGGTTCATATAGTTTGAAATGTTTTTTTTTCTCAATTGATCTTGTTCATTTTGTATGTTTTTGTGCTTATGGTTCAAGGATCCATTGTGAAGAAGCTTTTCTTTGATTTTGTATTTATTTTATAAGTTATTATTGCTGGTTATTATTGTTTCTCCTGCAGAGGTGAAGGAATGGTATGTGCTGGCTTGGGTAGACCAGTGAATGTCTATTTAAGGATTAAATTTTTATCAACTTTAATTTTTCTTAAAATTTTGGTATTTTCTTGACACTTTTCACTAGATAAGCACCCTTGCACTGAATGAATGTTGAATGTGCTATTGTGGTTTGCCATTGCTTTTTCTTACAACTCACAACCTTGTCCGAGCATATCTACCCTCACCTGCAAGCAAGAAAGTGAAGGTGTCAAAGAGAACTGGGCTACGATCACAATAGTTGTGTTCTGTACAGTCAAAGTCTTCAAATGTCAAACTTGTATCCAGACCTGAGGGCGGCACTGCTTGCAAAGTTGAACATATCCTCTGAAACCTATTGCCAGCGATTCAGGGGGAGGTTCATACCAGCAGGAGAGACACCAAAAGAGACTTATCGCCTGAAAGGCCTTTATCGATGCTAGGTGAAACCTGAATCGCATAGCAAGGACGAAATTGTGGAGCTAATCATCTTGGAGCAGTTGATGTAGGTGCTACCAACAAGGGTCAGTGACCTATGAAGTGCTTCATCCTGAAAAGAGAAAAAAAATCAGACATGCCATGTGAACCTCATGAGAGAATGAAAGGAGCAAAAAGAGCCAAACCTTGTTCTGTTGTTTCTGCAGCTGGAAGAGGATGGTGGAGATGTGATGGGCCAAATACCCTCTTGGAAGTCTTCATTTGATCCTAAACTGAACCAGCAACAAATCCATTTAACTCAGATTTAACTGTTATCCCTGTTTTTCAAACTAGACCTGGGTGCACAAACATGATATGGCATACCATACATCTTAAAGATGACACTCCTATCAGGCAAAGGCCTATTTTTTTTTTCAAGCAAGGTGTGACAATTGGGTTTCAATGATTTGCACATCATTGTATTTTGTTTTTATTTACATTTTTCACAACATCCCGACTTTTTTGGAAATGGGGTTGTATTATGTAGTCCGTGCTAATGCTTGTGACTCGGCAACTCTTGTTATTACACACGTTCTACACACAATTGAAGTCCTAACAGATTATAAAAAGACTGGACATTTTACTTTTTACCACTGCTATTTGACTAGTTTTTGGGTGCTAGACTGAATCCATTCAGATTCTTTGACCCAGAGCCATTTGTCAGTTTACACTGGATTATATTCTGTCAGTGTGAAAAAAGAGTTTTGATAAACTCTGATTGGTTTGAAACTTAATTATGAAGCAAAACATGTCCCTGCAGTGTGTCTAATGTTCAGAAGTCCATTGTGAGTGTGTCCAAACTGAGCATGAGAACAGCAAGGACACAAAGATGATAAAGCTGTAGTAGTCCTGATCCTGGACATCTACAGAAAGAGGTATCATAAAAATCCATCCAAATCACCAAAAACAGTAACCAGCTAGGTCCCCCCAAACATTTGTGCCCAGGGGCAGAAAACTTGATGTTTACATTTACAGTGTGGACAGTGCAGCATGTTCTCATTAGAGGTTTTTTAGATGTTTTATTTTCTGTTTCCACTGAAAATCACTGCTGAAGATTCTTTAATTTATGCACTATTATCTTCTAACCCTGTAAGGCCATGTTTGGGACACTGAATTTAGCAGCAGCTACAGCAGTTTTCTTTACTGGGTGCTTGTTGTAACTGTTGTAGCATCTAATCTGTACATTTACATATAGCTGACAATTTAAAAGTAGTGTTATGTGAGAGAATGCTCGTCATTGTTGATACAGGAAAATACATACACAATCTGGGTATTTAAACCACAAGTTTATAACACTTTGCAGAAATATTTAATTTAATGTTTCTAGAACAAGAGTTACCAGAGTATCCTACCTAAATGAGGGATGTCGCATGCAGGATCTAGTGCTACAGGATTGCTAACTGTCTCTGACAGTACAGTATAGTTTATAATCTAGAGCAGACAGTATGTCACAACATCTACAGATGTTTCATTTCACTGTCAGAACCAAAGCTGTTATCTCCAAAACGATGCCATGCCGGAGGATTTTTCTTTACTTTCAATGCAAGTTGTCTTAACAACTCGCCGCTGTCCAAAGAAATAGAATTTTTATGCATCATTTGAACATGATGGCGGTCCTTTACACTGTGTAAAAAGAAGGGTTTTTACCTTATAATGTCAAATTACTGTTTCGGAGATACCTGTTTTTCTTTTTGTTACAAGATGTTGATAACGAGTTATACTTTAGTACTCTGTATAAATGAGACCCCAAACTGTTTTCCATTTTCAATTTGCTGATGTTTTAATTATGAAGTTACTGTGCAGTTTTTACATGTTAGTTACATGTTTACAAGTTTTCCCTGCTTTAATACACTCTATGTCATGGAGGGTTTCTTAATGAGCTGATTTGATTAATGCCAGCAGTGTTTCTGAGGTAACGAGATGGTGCGCTGATCTGGAGCAAGGTTTCTTAACCACAAGTTGGCCTTGAAACACCCTCAGGTTCATACTGAGGGGGTGCCAGTGGTCCATACTGGGTCTGCAATGGCAGGTTGCTATAAAATAACTGACTTTACAATAAAGTATAAAATGTTTCCAAACAGAAAACTCTGAAAGGAGGTCTGTGAAAACAGCAGAAAATATTTGCCTCTTTACTTGAAACCAGATATTCTTTCCCTGCTGTTTCAGCAGCCCACCTGCGACATTATGGACAAACAGTTTTAGTAATGTTCCACATAATTTGCCACCGCTTTGTTGATATTTTAATGTCCACTGAGGCAGGATTGGACACACTGTGCTTAAAAAAAAAATTCCTAAAAATCAAGTACAAAGGTGAGTTTTACTTGTGGGCCTTCATGCTTACTAGAGACAATCAAGTGGGCCTGGAGGTGGAAAAGGTTGAGACCCACTGATCTGGAGTTTTCCTGCTGTAAGAACTTATGTTGATGTTCTGATGGAATTAAAGTGTTTTAGATGTTTGTTTTTATAACTGTAGAGCATTGTGGGTATAAAATGAACTGCTGTGCTGAGTTGAATGCTTCTGTTAATGTGTGATTTACTGGAGCCTATCCCAGCGGTCATCGGGCGGAAGGCAGGATACACCCTGGACAGGCCGCCAGTCCATCTCAGGGCAGACAGACAGACACAGACAGTCCATTTCATATAAATAATACTACTAATACTGCTTAATTTATGTTAATTGTTTTTATTGGATTTACGCAAAAAATGAAGATTAATCAAAGTACGCACAGTAAATCAGACAAGTTTTTTTTAACTTCTGGACAGATTGAAAGTTGGTAAACAAAGACAGAGTGAAGCTGCGACTACCACTGTTCCCCCATTTTAACCTCAATATGCTTTTAAGGGAAGATCAGACATGGTAATCCACCTTCACTCAGCAGTCAATAAGATAATAAATCTTATTACGAGTACCAACTGCTATTTTCCTGGAGTTTCCACGAGGGGTCATTTTTCAAGTAGCATGATCTGAACTGTAGCTTTGTGTCTTATTAGCTACACTGCATCTCTTTCGTTTCATTACATTACTGCAGAAAATGGCTTTGGCATCCCTCTTAAGCTGGACTGAGAGAAAAGCACCTTTTTTTTGCTCTTTATAGTGTAAAAATCAGGATTAAAATTAGACTTTTTCAGGCATAACGAGTTTGGTTTCTCATGGTTTTATGAACAGTAGAACAAGTGATTCCAGTAAACGTCAATTAACCTCAACTGAAGTGACCCACTGAGTCTTTCTGTGTGTCCTGATGTAGCTGCATAACTTTTTTTTTGAAGTAATGGCAGACAGAATTAAGACTGCATATGAAATGTGGTTGTGATCAAAGTCTGCAGGTCAGGCAGATGGCCTTTGGTGGAAGAAGGAAATTTGGAGTACTGGAGATTTGGACTGAATTTCTACAGCTCAATCTATGTTAAGACAGGTACTGTGACAAATTTCAAAATGCTGGAAAAAAATAATGTTGAAATTAAATTGATTAAATGGCAGTTTGTGTGTCGGGTTCAGTCAGAATTCAGACGCCTGCAGACAAAACTGAAGTAAAATAGGTTTATTGGCAAAAGGAGATTCAAAAATCAAGGCAGACCAGTCAAAAGCAAAACCAAGAAAACAGTAACCATAAGGGAAATCCAAAAAACAGTCCAAAAATCTTGTCTTTTGCCCTTTTTGTATGTTGGCATTTCTGTTCTGATCTTCACATGTTCTCTGACTTTGGTTGCTTTTTTGTTTGCACACTGTAGTGCAACGAACGAAATAAACAAGGCATCATTAATGAGAAACTTTACATTGTGCCTAAAGAAGACATTTGTTAGAACATTTTAAAAATAGTGAACACTGCTATTTAAATAAAGGTGCCAGAAAGGGTTACTTTTCTGCAATGCTATAGAACCATGTTCGAAAAGAGATAATGATTTTTAAAGGATTAAAAAAGACTCAATTTAAGGGTTCTTCCCACACATTTAAAAAAGATGGTTCTCCAAAGGGTTCAAAGGAACTGAACTATCAAGCTCTGCATCACTGTTATTTGTCTATCGCATAGCATTGTGTTGAATTTGCTGGATAACTTAGAAATGCTTAGTGAGCCCAGTATATTTACAACATTACAAACACCATCCTCTATAGCGTCATAACAGAGTGGCGGGATACTTTTAATGGCCGATACTGGAAGCCAGCCTCAACCAGTGGCTTTATGGTGTTGGGAGCCCTTGGGCTTGGTTGACCTGTGAGGCTAAACTAGGCTGGTCCAGGTCAGTGACTGGATAGCAGACCATGCTGTCTTGCCAGTATATTACATATTACACTAAACAGTGTCATGTTCTCTTGAGCAGAGGCATATTTTACACTAAAAAGTGGGGTATTCCATTCAGCAATAGCATATTACAGTAAACTGTGGCGTATTCTATTCAGCAGACGCATATTACACTAAACACGGGTGTATTCTATTCAGCAGTGGCATATTACACTAAACTGTGGCGTATTCTATTGAGCTGATGCATATTACATTAAACTTTGGCATATTCTATTCAGCAGAGGCATCTTATACTAAGCAGTAGCATATTTTACTCAGCACTGGCATAATACACTAAACAGTGGTGCATTCTATTCAGCAGAGGCATATTAAACTAAACTGCAATGTATTCTATTCAGCAGAGGCATTTTACACTAAACAGTGGTGTGCTCCATTCAGCAGAGGCATATTGCACTGAACAATGGCATATTCTATTCAGCAGAGGCATATTACACTAAACAATGGCATATTCTACTCAGCAGACGCAAATTACACTCAACATTGGCGTATTCAACTCAGGAGAGGAATATTAAACTAAAAAGTGACGTATTCAACTCAGGAGAAGAATATTACACTAAACAGTGGTGTATTCTATTCAACAGAGGCATATTACACTAAACAGTGGCGTATTCTACTCAGCAGAGGCATATTATACTAAATAGTGGCATATTCTACTCAGCAGAGTGATTTTACACTAAATCAAATCAAATCAAATTTAATTTATTTGTATAGCGCTTTTTACAATGGATGTTGTCACAAAGCAGCTTCACAGAATTCCAGAAAAGACAGAGTTTTAACAAGAATGTAAAAACCCCCTGGTGAGCAAGCCAGGGGCGACAGTGGCAAGGAAAAACTCCCTCAGAACTGAGGAAGAAACCTTGGGAGGAACCAGGCTCACCAGGGGGGGACCCATCCTCCTCTGGTCAAACTACCTACAAGTGATTATACTACTAATATTAATAGCAGTAGTATTAGTAGTAGTAATAGCTAGGAGTCTATGAAAACATTAGTGTAGGGTAGGCAGCTAGTCCAAGGTAGGTGACGGTAGCTGGGGCGTGGGCAGCTGGTCTGAGAGGGTAGCAGGAGGGCTCGACAGTCAGTCGTCCTTCAGTGTCCGGCCGGATTGTATACTCGGATGTATACTCGGCAGGGAGAGGGAATTAGTTTTATTCTGTCTGTTTGTACATAAAACAGGGAATGTGAACATTTCCAGAGTGTGGTTAATGACTCCGGCAGATCTGACTATGACAGCTTAACTAAAAGGAGAGAGCCAGTAGCGTATTCTACTTAGCACTGGCATATTACACTAAACAGTGGCATATTCTACTCAGCACTGGCATATTACACTAAACAGTAGCGTATTCTATTCAGATGAGTAATATTACGCTAAACAGCAGCATATTCTATTCTGCAAACGCATATAAAATTAAACTTTGGCATATTCTACTGAGCAGAGGCATATTACACTAAACATCGGTAAATTGTATTCAGCATAATGCACTAAAAAGTGGTGTATTCTACTGAGCAGTGGCATATTACACTAAGCTACCGCCACCTACCTTGGAGTAAACTTTTCAACAGAGGCATATTACACTAAAAAGTGGCATATTCTGTTCAGCAGAGGCATATTACACTAACTACTGGCATATTATAATCAGCACTGGCATATTACAGTAAACTGTGGCGTTTTCAATTCATCAGTGGCATATTACACTAAACAGTGGCGTATTCTATTCCGAAGAGGCATATTACAATAAACAGTGGAGTAATCTATTCAGCTGAGGCATATTACACTAAACACTGGCGTATTCTATTCAGCAGTGGCATAGTGCACTAAATATTAGAGTATTCTATTCAGCAGAGGCATAGTGCACTAAACAGTGGCGTATTCTATTGAGCAGACGTATATTACATTAAACTTCGGCATATTCTATTGTTGATTCAATTCAGGAGAGGAATATTACACTAAATAGTTGCGTATTCTATTCAGCAGTGGCATATTACTCTAAACAGTGGCGAATTCTATTCATCAGAGGCATATTACACGAAACAGCAATGTATTCTATTCAGCAGAGGCATAGCACACTAAATAATGGTGTATTCTATTCAGCAGAGGCATATTACACTTAAGATTGCTGTATTCTAATCAGCACTTGCACAGTACACTAAATAGTGGCATATAGAGGCAGTTGTGGGCTGGGGGTTATGGAACTGACCATGTAACCGGAAGGTTCGATCCCCAGTGCCGACAGTCCATGACTGAGGTGTCCTCAAGCAAGACACCTAACCCACAAATTGCTCCCCGTGTTCTATTCAGCAGCTGTATATTAGACTAAGCAGTGGCATATTCTACTCAACAGTGGCATATTACACTAAACAGTGGCATATTCTGTTCAGCAGTGGTATATTACACTAAGCAGTGATGTATTCTATTCAGCAGTTGTATATTACACTAAGCAATGGTGTATTCTATTCAGCAGTGGCATATTACTCTAAACAGTGGTGTATTCTATTTAGCAGTAGTATATTACACTAAACAGTGGCGTATTAAATTAAGAAGAGGCATAGCACACTAAACAGTGGCGTATTCAATTCAGCATTGGTATATTACACTAAAAATTGGCGTGACCTATTCAGCTGTGGTACATTACATTAAGCAGTGGCGTATTCCATTCAGCAGTGGCATATTACTCTAAACAGTGGCATATTTTATTCAGCAGTGGCATATTCCTCTAAACTGTGGCATATTCTATGCAGCAGTGGTATATTACACTAAAAAGTGGTGTATTCTATTCAGCTGCAGTATATTACACTAAGCAGTGGTGTATTAAATTCAGAAGAGGCATTTTACACTAAACAGTGGCATATTGTATTTAGCAGTGGTATATTACACTAAACAGTGGCATATTCTATTCAGCAGTGGTATATTACACTAAACAGTGGCGTATTTTATTCAGGAGAGGTATATTACACTAAATAGTGGCGTATTCTATTCAGCACTGGCATATTACAATAAACAGTGGCGCATTCTACTCAACAGTGGCACATTACTCTTAACAGCGGCGTATTCTATTCAGAAGAGGCATATTACACTAAACAGTGGCATATTCTATTCAGCAGTTGTATATTACACTAAGCAATGGCGTATTCTACTCAACAGTTGTATATTACACTAAGCAATGGCGTATTCTATTCAGCAGTGGCATATTACACTAAGCAATGGCGTATTCTATTCTGCAGTGGCATATTACTCTATACAGTGGCATATTCTATTCAGCAGTAGTATATTACACTAAACAGTGGCGTATTAAATTCAAAAGAGGCATAGCACACTAAACAGTGGCGTATTCTATTCAGCAGTGGTATATTACACTAAAAATTGGCGTGACCTATTCAGCTGTGGTACATTACATTAAGCAGTGGCGTATTCTATTCAGCAGTGGCATATTACTCTAAACAGTGGCGTATTCCATTCACCAGTGGCATATTACGCTAAACAGTGGCATATTCTATTCAGCTGCAGTATACTACTCTAAACAGTGGCGTATTCTATTCAGCAGTGGTATATTACACTAAAAATTGGCGTGACCTATTCAGCTGTGGTACATTACATTAAGCAGTGGCATATTCTATTCAGCAGTGGTATATTACACTAAACAGTGGCGTATTCTATTCAGCAGTGGTATATTACACTAAACAGTGGCATATTCTATTCAGCAGATGCATATTACACTAAACAGTGGCGTATTTTATTCAGGAGAGGCATATTACACTAAATAGTGGCGTATTCTATTCAGCACTGGCATATTACAATAAACAGTGGCGCATTCTTCTCAACAGTGGCACATTACTCTTAACAGCGGCGTATTCTATTCAGAAGAGGCATATTACACTAAACAGTGGCGTATGTTATTCAACAGTGACATATTACACTAAGCAGTGGTGTATTCTATTCAGCAGTTGTATATTACACTAAGCAATGGCGTATTCTATTCAGCAGTGGCGTATTACACTAAGCAATGGCGTATTCTATTCAACAGTGACATATTACTCTATACAGTGGCATATTCTATTCAGCAGTAGTATATTACACTAAACAGTGGCATATTAAATTCAGAAGAGGCATAGCACACTAAACAGTGGCGTATTCTATTCAGCAGCGGTATAGTACACTAAAAATTGGCGCAACCTATTCAGCTGTGGTACATTACATTAAGCAGTGGCGTATTCTATTCAGCAGTGGCATATTACTCTAAACAGTGGTGTATTCCATTCACCAGTGGCATATTACACTAAACAGTGGTGTATTCTATTCAGCAGAGGCATATTACTCTAAAGAGGCAGATTCTCTTCAGCAGTGGTATATTACACTAAACAGTGGTGTATTCTATTCAGCAATGGTATATTACACTAAGAAGTGGCATATTCTGTTCAGCAGAGGCATGTTACACTAAAAAGTGGCGTATTCTTTTCAGGAGTGGCATATTACACTAAAAAGTGGCGTGTTCTGTTCAGCAGTGGTATATTGCCCTAAACAATGGTATATTCTATTCAGAAGAGGCATATTACACTAAACAGTGA